>NW_015971375.1:0-201305 GCF_000769745.1 Penicillium expansum
GTAGACTAACTAGAAGTTATTTATAGTAAAGGTAAATACTTAGTACTAAATACAGAGGATCTTATATACCTTAAATAAGGTCTATTATCTTACTATATATATCTATATAAGTCCGTAATACTAAGCAGCCTTTCTCTAACTTTAAGAAAAGGGATCTTAGCTTGTTCTAATCTAGGATATAAGGACTTAGTAGAATTCTACCTTCTTAATACTTTATTATATAAAGAGACTATATAGTTTCTTCTAGCCCTTCTATAAGGAGTATAACTATAAGGAGATATTACTTAATATTTAAGAATAGTATTAAATTAACTATCTTCTATAAATCACTTAGCTATTCTTTAACTATATAATAGAGCTCTTAAAGATAAAGGAGGTTACTATATATCTTATCTTTAAGATTTATAATACCCTCTTTAATTACTTTTTTAAAGTAGAGGTACTACTTAAACGTAAGCGTATTCTATAGAAATTAGATATACTTAAAGCACTTATAGCTAGTCGCTTAAAACTTAATAAGTACTACTCTTAAACTAATAATCTTAAAGGATATATCTATATAGTTAGGATAATACTAGTATTTAATAGTAGATTTTAGTTCTTTCTATTTGATAATTAGGAGCTTTACTAGTATAATACCTACTAGAAATCATTCTAAGAATTATTAATTCTATATTAAGAGCGCTTTATAATAAATTAAGGATCAACTAATACTCTAATAATAGTATTATCTAGTTCTAGGCTAAATATAATACTAAAGAGTAATAAGATATCTATAAAACTAGCTAATAATAAGATGACTTAATATCTTAATAGTAGTATATTTATAATCTATTTCTTCCCTATATAGGATAATACTAATATATTTATACTATTAGATCTAATTAATATTAAACCTCTTTAATTCTAGTAGGAGAACTAATCTCGTTTCCCTATAATTATATTACTTACTCGCGATATTCTCTCTATTCTAGTAACTAGTACTAGTATCAAATAGCTCTTTAATACTACTTAGGATATTTATCACTACCGCTGTGGTTATCTAAAGTCCGAAATAATCAAGGAGCTTATATTATTTCTATATACAATAAGATTTAATATTAAGGATTCTAAGGTAAAGCAGCTTAAGTAGTTCTTTACACTAGCTAAGATTAAGTTAGCAAAAGAGTAGAACGATAAATATACAGAGGATACTAAGCTTAACCTGATTAGTGATAATAAAGAGAAAGAAGGAGTAGATAATAGACTACAAGAGACATCTCCTTATTTAATAGATATAGATATAGAGGTAACAGAGCTAGAGTTACCAGAGACTACAACTCAGAGATAGGCCTCAGGGAGGAAGCGTAAGAGTAGGGTAGATAAGGATTTTAAGCAATATTAGAGAAATACATCCTAGTTCAATTATTTAATTTATTCTCCATTTTTTCTAGAAGAGCGCTATAAGTAAAATACTTAATATTACAAGCAAAAAATGCATTAATTATACAGTTATACGCTAGAAGTCTGTTTGTCTGGTTTACACTATATTGGGGCCCCAATGGGTTACCTAATGGGTTTTGGGTTATAAGCTATAACCTAAAACCCATCGTTAGGTCGAAGCAATGGACCCAAAACCCATTTTGGGTTGGGTTGGGTTGGGTTGGGTCCGGGTTAGAGTGGGTTGTGCCGAAGTCTATACCTAAGATTATATAACTATAACTCTTTACTAATATTAAGTAGGAGTAGGAAGTTACTATAACTCTAGTAGATATACCCCTAAGGGGTATATCCTAATAAGTAGGAATAAAGGATATATAAGGATACTCTCTTATATACTTAATTTAGTTCTTTATTTTTAATTATATATTATTACTTATATTTACCTTACGACTTTAACTTACTTACTATATTATCACTTAATAATACCTACGAGGAGACTAATACTACGGTATAGATCGACTCGGCGCTCTACCTAGTATCGTTCCCTGATACCCTTAAAAGGACTTAGGCTGGATAAGACTGTGCGCAGCAACAGCTCGGTTGAGAGACCGATCATTGACGTTGGAGGACCAGCAAAGGCAAAGTGGCAAAGGGAAAGCCTCTAATATAACCGTGACCAGTTAGGCAGTGTGTAACATCAATCAGGTTCAAATTTAGTGCCTGCGTCATGTAGAATGATAATCAAACGGCTATAGCTGTGAACGAAATTATAAAATTAGGAAATATTAAGCGTAAGTAAAATGACATGTAAACAAATAATGCTTGATCTCTGTTCGTCACTTGTTCAACAGTCGCCAATGATACTGATGGTAAAACCCCGCAGGTGAACACCAAAATCATTTTTGAAGCCAGATTATCAAGGCTTTGGCGATTTTCCTTCAAAAAAAGAGGCACCGTTTGGTCGATCAGTGTTCTGAGCAATAGATTTCCGTCTAGAGCGGGTTGTTGACCTCTTGGAGACGAAGCTAGTTGACATTTGACTAGCTTCACACACTGCTTCCATACACAGCTTCTGTGTGCTCCTCAACTGGACAATTTGAGTTAAAGGATCACGATCACCATCCTTGATTAAAGAGATACACGGGAACACGGTGAGAATGTTCACGTCTTGAATAACTTGATCCTTCCTTTTTGGGATCGCATTATCCCCGGGGAAGCGGAAGGGATCCCAATCGTCATCCCCGAAATCGACTAGATCGAATGCTATTTCATATCTCAACTGAGCTGGCCGGATTGGAAGCCAAAATTCAGCAGCTCTTTGTACGATTTTCCCAATACTTATGCGGATCGCATCATGCTGGTCTCTGAGAGCAAAGTCCACAAATATGACGACATATTGCGGATCACTGTCTGTATTCTTACCCGGAGAATACTTTCTTCGGCACTTTGATCAATCGAGAGAAGAACACGTCGGTAGAAACTTCCCTTCTCGGTATCATTCTCGGCGAGGTGACTAAGGATTCCGTGGATTTCTGAATCTTCTGGTAAAATGTAATTTGGCCGGAAGATATGTTTGCAAATCTCTCTTGACAGGATGGCCAGAAGATATGCGACACATTTGTGGGCAATTTGGGAATGTGCGCCCGGAAAATATCTTGCTCGTTCGTTTTCCAAATACTTTTGCGTAGTGTAATGGGCCAATCGAATAACATCAGTTTGCTCATCAACGACGACCGAGAAACAAAGCGTGTGTGCCTGAGGGGTAAACTGCTCTCGAAAATCGCTGTAAAGAGTTTAGGTCTCGCACAGAAGGAGTTTATTCTTGCCTTCTTATAAATGACTGACAATGAAATTGGTGGCTTGAAGCGCCGTAGGTACATACTTTGACCAGTCAACACAATCTGTCTTGCGCCCCCAACTTAAAAGGTGAAAGGCAAAGCGCTAGGTCAAGCCAAACCATTGGTGGACTAAATTTAGCAATGCTAAGTTAGGCGCACCTTCATTTCAAAGGGTGGCACTTGTTGTATTGTTAGCATTTTAGGAAGTGAATAGCTGACTGGGTGAAAATAGCTAAACAGTGGGACTATATGAACTACTTGATGGTTGCTGGGTATGGGAAGCTCAGCCTCACTGTGGATAAGATTTCTGTCCAAGGCGGAGAAGAGAGGGTACAGCCAACCAAGGCCGGCGAACAACAATCCCAAAACGCGTATAGTACAAAGTCTCCAACAGCACCCACTCACAGCAAACTCGAGCCACACTTAATGCTGCTGTAGCTTCAATAGTCTTAGACGTCAGTGAAGATAAAAATAAACTGAGCTTCGTGGTCATTCGGCGATACCATAAAATGATTTGGGGAAGCGTAGTTGTGTCTTTAAATGCCATCTAATAGGGTCAGTTGGTTTGGTTCTGATCGGGAAACAATAACATTACGCGTTAAATGGGATCGAAGACATTAAACTCCTAAGGCACTCCCAAAGGGGTTACACACCCGTTGAAAATCTTCCGCGAGCCAATATTCAAAGCTGTTACGTTGTTTGCAACATAAACTTCTCGCCTAGGTCATGGTTACGATTTGTCTGTTTCAGAGATACGCTATGGCTCCAAATATTACACGGATTTACAATCTTGTCATCATGTTTGAATTCAGAAAATAGTTAAATATTTAACAGCCCGTGTTTTCCATAATAAAATGATCTAGAGATCAATATCACTAGCTGGTCGAGCAATATTCAGTCGCCAGTGGTGCCGATTAACCGGGTCCTTTTGGTACAGATTGACTTCGAAGAACTTGTTGTGCATTGTACACTTGAAGTTCTTGTACCTATATGCAATTAGTTTTTGTAGTTTTCGATACAGTATGTCTGATATCCATTGAACATACGAATTGAGCTTCTGGAAATTCCCAGCGATCAAATCTTGCTCAGTAATCTCCACAAATTCAGCCCGATCTCCATTTGCTTCAGGGTGAGGGATGAAATATCTTTTAGCCTCGATAGCGCCAAAATTGACCTGTCGAACAAACTGAACCGCGTAAGGTGGCGGGTTATCCGGATTCTCGAAGAACGAAGCTGAAACGGCAGAGGGGGATGATTCGGACCCTTTGGCCCAAGCAATAAATGGATCAAACTTGGCCTCGTGGGAAAGATGGGCCGGTCGATAAGGAGATGGGGAAGAGCAACAGAAAATGGAAGACATTGTTGGACAGTGGTTGCTTAGTTGCAGTATTGTCTTTTAAAGTGGTCATGAAGACATTTCTACTCGAGGGGAATGATCGGCTTTATACGCCCTTCAAGTCAGTTGCATCGAGTTCGTACCAATCTAGCTTCGACCTAGGGGGCTTAATTTAGGAAAACTTTTAGCAACTTAGATGTAGAATGACGACCATGAATATATTCTAATCCAGATTTGTCAATTAATATCGTATGCTGCGGGCCGATTGTTCAATAATGTTTCTTCATGTTGAGGCCCCCTTCCGATCGGCTCTGTCGATGCCCAATTCATACGTACATCCTTTAACCCATGACTTCTAGGCCGATAGTGGAATTGAAACTCGATAATCCGGCCGGCTTGCGACATGCGACCCTCACCAATCAGAACACTGCATTTTGAGGCCCCCTTCGCACGGTCCCTCCGCTGGCTGAGATCAAGTCGGGTAGTAGTTACATACTGCATACTCGATTATGTAGCTGAAACGCATAAAGGGGTGGTGATGCCCTATTGTGTTTTCTATTTTCTCTTCCTTTCTCAGGGGCAGCGGGCCTCTCATCGTCGCTCTTTAAACTTTACTTTACCGCTGCTACTGCCATTCCTTTTCCCGCGCCTCTGAATCTGCTTCGTTTTTCTTCATTTGTTGATTGCTAAGAATATTGTTCGCTGTTGTGTGTCAATTGAGAAGCAATTGTACCTTCTCTATCCCATCGAAGCTGTAGCCAGTCTGTATACTGGGGTGTCAAAAGCGTGAAGCTACTTATCCCACCTTTTTCCGCGGCGAGCACACATACCAGAAACCCAACTAAAAGTCACCAACCGACAGTCCACACTTTCTGAACAACAAAAACAACATCTTCTGAATTCTGGACTTGTCGATCCAGCGTGGCTACACGTGTCGGACACAACTGGTCCACGTGCATCTCCCATTCCCACACCCCAGCCCCGCTTTCCTGATACTACAACACACGATGGAGAGCAACATCAGCATCAAGTCATCTTGCAACAACCAGAAGAATATTCTCAAGAGGAGCCAATAGAAGAAGATTGTGTTTCCGGCGTGATTTCTACCTCATCTTTCGCGGCGGACAACGTCTCTTCGCTACAGTGTAAATACTGCCGGAGGGAATACCAAAGCCGTGGATTGCTAAAGTATGTTTTCTTCTCATGCAGATACTTCTCTATTCTCCCAACATTATTCTGATGATCTAAAAGCACGCACATAAAAACCCACACACGTCCCTTCAAGTGTACTATGGACGCATGCACCAGTGAGTTTGCAACCGCAAAAGACCTCATGCGACACAAGCAAACGGTACACAAAGCCAGTGGATGCATTATGGCGTACTGTCACTATCCTAGTTGCGACTATTCTGCGAACGGAAGGAAAGGGCCAATGCGCCAAGATAATCTCCAGCGCCATATCGGAGCCAAGCACCGTCTAGAGGCTGGATTCTAATGCTTTTGTCAGTACAGACGAGTTTATATAGGATTTAGCTCAGATACTTGACCCAGGAAATTCTAGCTCAAACATAGTCTTTGTGACCTGGCTCCGTAACCATGTTCCTCTCTTGTAACATCTAACCACTGACAGAGCCTAGTTTGTATGTAGTAAGTCTGCCCTCTCTAAAGTGAGGATGTACTCGAAAGTCTATAAATCTTGGTGGTATATAATGCTTCTAGCCCCAGATATCACCGTTCGCCGTGGCCTTATCGCCGCTTCTGTTATTAAGCCATGGTATGTACTGTACATATACTATACTCTAGGAGTTAGCTTCCCTTAATTTCTCCAATTCCCGCTAGGAAAATCGTCGCGCTGCGGAACGCCTCGTTCACTTCCCACCGTGGAGTCTGCCACGTTAACCTCAATCTTGGGCAGCCAAGGACTACAATTTCAGGTTCGCTGATGTCTTATCAGCCTTTTTAAGAAATTTATCCCTGTGCTTTGAGACTGGGTATACGTATCATAAAGTACGTGCCCAGTAAAAAGTGTTGTGATATGAGGTTGGTGCAGGTCAGGAACGAAGCCGCACTATCGGAATAAATCCCGAGGAGTCTATATAAAGAACCAATAAGTTGATTTCCAATAAACTTGGACTTTGGCGAGCTGTTAGACATCCCTATCTCCATTTTGGTAATGATTGTTGTATTGAATCACCCATCCTTGGGTAGCCAGACTTGGTATACAGGAGTTGAAGGAACAGTCATTAAAGGTTATAGAGAGTCCGTATAAATGTTAAGCCCTGGCGTTTATCACGCCTTGTTTGAGATTGCGGTTGGCGATAACGCCATGTGTTGAAGTAAAGCTCAAAGTTTTTAACCACTGTTTGATCAGCGGGCTTTTTAACTATCAACTCCCTATCATTATAACAAATCTATCCAAGGCGTAGCCTAACACAGAAAATAACAAGTTTCCGTTATTCAGCGCTGTCTATGGGATGGGGATTATTAACTCGCCCACTCTTTTCGTCTCTCGAATAAAAGCTTGATGCTGTGGGAATTCCAAAGATCATAAAGGTTGCTACCACTGAGTCGATTTTCTCCTAGTTAGTTATAACTCTGTACCCGGCATCCTATGCTTGTACCTAGACAGATTAAGCGTGGTATTAGGATAATATCTATAGTGCTGTGTCGGACTTTACCGCTTGTTACTTTCTTCTTCTGCCCGCAAGTAATATCTGCAAATATGCTATTTATAGGTGGAAGCCCATAGGTATATCACCAAATCATAACACTATTTTCGAAAATAGGCGGAGAAGATAATCTAATATTCTCAAATGATATATGAAAGCCCTGCCGTGACCGCGCCGAACAAAAGGCAATCGAGGCTCCTGGCCCTGCTGAGTGGCCTGTCATAGAATTTTATTAAAAATATCGGGACTTAGTCATTTCTTAGGCGTCGCCTCACTAGGTGCAAAAGCACGAAGGTAGTTGGGATGGTTATTTTCATGGACAAACAGGTTGCTCGATTGATCTAGGTTCCGTTTAATATGGGTCGCGACCTGTGATCTATTGACTTGGTTGTCTGCCTACGCCAGTGCCATTTAATAACCTCCTGCTAGGCTTACCTCCTGGGTATTTTGACTATACGCCGAGTGTCTTTGAATCTTGCCTGTTCCTAAACCAAGATATTATCAACTCTCTATTTAGCTTGTAGGATCCGTCCAATTTGAGCCATGGAGTTCCCCATACCAACGCTATTCGACGGCAGTTTAAATGTGGCGTTTGGGGATGCAAGAGTCATTTCAAACTTCGAAAGACCCTTAATCGTCACCTGGAAAGCCATTCAGGGGAGAGGCCTTATGTCTGCTGGGTACCTGGGTGTCAAAGCAGCTTCTTGCGTCGGGACAACCTTAAAGTATACTATACAACGCACGAGAAACGTAAGGGCCGCAATCGATATGTGGCTACCCTGGATAGGACAGCATCTGTCTATAATCCTGAATTCTGTGGGAAGCTAACGCCCGAAGGATGGCCACTAGACCACGCTGGCCAAGACTGATCCTGGCGCTCGAGACGTACGATGGCGCTCCTCTGTTGCCAAGGTTGTGGTAACAGATAGGTTTGAATGCAGTTGAAATTTGTTTCTCCTAGTGCTGTTTGTTCTAAGAACCTACAAATACCTTACCACAGTCTTGTAACCCTCCATCTAGTCTTCTACGAACAGATTTGACATGTAATAGAGATGAGCAGATTGAATACAAGTAATGCTTACTAAGTTCAAAGCTATTCACATCGTTTGACAATCGCAATATCATGACATACCAAGGACACCGAGGCCAGGGTGATCTAGGGATTCGGGCAAAGAATTAATGTAGGTTAAAGAGCAAAACTCCAACAGTTGGGCTACGACGGAGCCTGTCCCGCGTGAGAGGCCAAAGGACACTGTCCATTTTACAAGCTCGATGCACTTGAAGGAGCTATGCTAGACATGGCTTAAGTCAGTCAGGGATTTATATGTAGATCTTCTGCGTAGGCAATAATAGTCAACATTTGGGCAGGAATAGGGTATATAGCTGTGCGACCAGCTCTATCAATTAAAAGATACTGCATTCAGATTTTCGAGTACCTATCTATAACGCCTACGGCCTACAGGTATACCTATCATAAGTATACCTACTATACCACTAGACTTCGGTAGAACCCATTTTGGGTCGGAACCTCCGACCTAAAACCCAACCTATTAGGTTTTGGGTTCCGCCCTCTATAACCCAACCTAACCTAATAATAATCTATTTAACCCTTTTTTTATATAAAATATAGAGGCAGCCTTTATTTCCAACGACTAAAGGACTGTGCTAGCAGTGATTCAGGCTGTGCCAATAATGTTTACCTTCCACCATACACACAATTCTTCCAAATTCAGCTACCCCAATCACATGTTAGCGGCTGAAGGCCTTAAGTTACAAGGAATTGTAATCGGCATTTCAACAAGTAGCCAGCATCTCAACAAGAGCAGCCTTCTCGTCTGAAGTGACGGTGAGATCATAGACCGATTTCACCTTCACCCACATTTTGGCATAAGTACAGTAATATGAAGCTGTTTCGATGTTAGCAATCTATATACTACTTAGAAAATAACCACAGTTTGAGACATACCCAGCGGAGGCTTCCAGGACTCTGGGCCTTTGTCGCCCTTTGAAGAGTTCACGTTGTCGGTGACTGCTAATAGCTGAGGATTCGTGAGGTCATTGGCGAAGGCTTGCCGATCTGCTTTGGTCCAACTAGATGCGCCAGACTGCCAATATTTATTAATATCTCAACCTGTCACCTTTGATAGATGATCCGAGCTCACCTTCCATGCGTTTGACAACGGGACAACGTGATCAATATCAACGTCACTGGCAGCTGTCCACGTCGCGCCATCATACGGAGAAAACCAGGATCCACTGGTAGCACCACAGCTAGAGCTTTGAACCACGTTCATTCCATCCCGTTTGAGGATTGTTTCGTGTGTGTTGCAATTTCTGTTGACAGCAGGTTCAGCTGCCAATACTTCAGAAACACTAAGATTTTACCTACTCACCCGCTGATCGTAATCCAGTGCGGAAATTCCTCACGGCTATATCCATCCTGCAATCCCTGTGCAGCAACGGTCAATCCTGCCAGCTCACTCGCTGCAGTAGAGGCAGACGGGATTCCAGGTGGTGACGGGGCAGGTAACGCTCCGCATAGGAAAGGCTGGAAGGCGAACACCAAAACCCAGGCAGTGCGAGAGATGCCCATTGTGGTCTTCTTTGGTAAATGGGGACGTTTTTCCGATTGACCTCCGACTTCCGACTGGAATGTGGTGAGGAAGCAAAGCTAATGCCAAGAATGTAGGATAACGACAGAGCCTATCGAAGTCGGGGCTGTAGGTTTTATACTCCGGTTTTGTCTACTAACCCAGGCCAAAACCCCGCCCATATATTATACCAATCCAGTGCCAATTCATCTCCAAATGGATTGTCACATCGGCTCCCGAGTCTTGGCCCGGTGCTTGGCATTGCACGTTGATGAATCATTGGCTTGTAACTAGACGGCGCGGGAAGTGCGGGAGTTGTGATTGATAACAAATACCCCATTTGCCCTAGATTCATATACGGACAAGTCATATGAGCCGGATAAGGATCAGACAAGGGCGCTCGCGTAGAAGGTTGGAACAGAAGTTTGCATGAAAGGTCATAGTGAAATTCAAACGTGGAAATGATCGTCGAAGATCTTCCCCCTTTCTCTGTCTTGGGCTGCAGATTATCTGGCCACGCTGTACTCCGTACTACAGTCTACACTAAGACTCGAACAGGGAGATCGATACATAGCAATAGAAAAAGTTAATCTATGAATGATTTGTGTCTACTTCACAGTAAGCCTCGGGCAAACTGCCACGGGAGAGATACCTTCACGCCCAGTTTCTTGGCTGCCGTGAGCACCCATTCCGGCTCGCGCAGAAATTGACGGGCCATCAACACGGCATCAGCCCGAGGATTTGGACCAGATAGCATTGCCTCTGTCGCCTGTGCTTCCTCTTCGGCACCCTGGACAATATCGCGAGCGGACTCAGCCTCTGTAATAAAGCCAACAGCTCCTACCAGGGTTGTGTGGTTGGCAGCGTGAATTTCTTGACGAATTTGGCCGGCGAGGTCAATTTGATAGTTGGTATGAGGCTCAATCCGTTGGCTTCTATGATTACCTCCCGAGCTAACATCCAGAAAGTCAATCCCTAGATCTGGTAACAATTTGGCAAGTTGAATTGAGGATGCTATATCCCAGCTTCCGGTTCCTGCTGCGACTGTTTGATTTTCGAGCCAATCAGTCGCACTGATACGAAGAAACAAAGGCATTCCACTTGGTACGACGGCACGGATTGCAGCAGCCACCTCGCGTAAGAACCGAGTTCGGTTCTCAAAGCTACCACCATATTTGTCGGTTCGTCGATTGGTAACAGGGCTGAGGAATTGATGAATCAGGTATCCGTGGGCACCATGGATCTCAATTACATCCACTCCTGCTTGTACGGCGAGCCCTGCACTTCGTGCAAATGCCCGGACCACTTCTTCAACCTCGGCCGTTTCAAGCTCGCGAGGGGGCCAGAACTGATCGCCAGGTGCCCAAATTTGCTCTTCTCCACCAGAGGGGCCAACTACATTTGATGGCCAGCCACCAACACTTTCATCGGCTTTGATGCCGCGTTGATTTGCTTGGGATGCGAGCCAGGGGGCCGCCGTGCTAGCCTTCCGGCCGGCGTGAGCAAGCTGAATTCCGATCTTAGCCCCTTGACTATGAACGAAATTCACCACGCGACAGAGTCCTTTGAACTGCTCGGAGTCTGTCCCCTCTTGCCAAAGGCCGGAATCATTGGGTGAAATGCGACCATTGAATTGGACTGATGTGGCTTCGATGAGAATCAGACCGACGCCCTTCGTGGCCAAATGACCGAGGTGCGCGATGTGAAAGTCTGTGAGCGCGCCTACAGCCGGAGAAGTTGGGTCTGATTCGGTGGAGTACATGCACATAGGCGCTACGATCACGCGATTCTTGAATGTAGCATCTCGAATTTGTAAAGGGCGGAACAGTGTCGGGGTGTCGGGATCCCGTGGGTTTATAGCCGCTCCAGCATTGTTGGCGGGAGTAAAATAGGGCAGACCCTCGGCCTGGTGGATCGGCGGGCAACGAAACGAAGTAGATCCCATTTTTATATATTGTCTAAAGATTAATAAAGATTAACAATTGACCCATTCAGAGATCCAGAGAGGAAGCAGTGCTCATTTATATATGTCGGAAATCACCGGTACAGCAATGTATGTTTCAAAATGACAGATGTGTATGACTCTAACTAACTAAAATGACAAGAATCCCCTATTTGATAATTTACTGGGGCATAACTGACTAAGCTTAATATGCAATTTGTATGGGGCCCACTATCATAGCGGTCCATGTATTTTCCGAGGTATTGAATACTCGGGTTCCTAGTCATGTATTGTAACATAGCTTCTGACAATATATACACTTGCGACAATCCATCGGCTGACAAATTGACTTATTTCAAGTGCTGGAAGTTTCCGCCACTTTTCGGAGAGAACACCGAACGCCGATATCGGGAATTTCAACCCTTCGCAAGGGGTCAGTGAATGACAGTTAAGAGATATATAGGCACGTAACACTCCGTACAACAACAAAAGCGCATCTGTGTAAGATATTTTCGATTATCTCAATCCCAGGTTTCGTATGCCATTATCAGCCAAGTCCGAACACAGTAAGTTTCTCCTCTACAGTGCATAGCAATTTACTTGGATCAGGTTCCTTCAACGACAGCTGAGGGCGTAAGACGACCTGCAACACCAACCGTGTATCTCGGATAGTCATATCATACAGTCATTGTTGTTGGCTAGCCAAAAGGCCGCAATGTGTGAACTGTAGGGTAACCTGAAACAGACAAATGCGCCGAGTTGGGACCCTACAACATAAAATGGCCAACAGAAAAGGTCTAGATCTAACTGTAGCTACCCCAAGAGTGGCTCAATCTCTCGATCCATCAATACCTGTGCACTATGCAAAAGATACGCGTATATATGAACTTCAATAAGGACCTTCCCAGCCATCGTTTCCATCTTGACATCCTTTACAGAGACTTGGAATCCTAGCATACCCGGGTCGAAAGTAATTGACATATTTCCCCCATTCCTTGGAATGAGGAGCAATCATTTTCATCAATGGATGAATACAACCGGAAAATCCCCCAAGGCACTGGGCCGTAAAACATTTGTCAAGGTCTAGAATCCAAAAATGGCCACAACCATAGGGACCTGTATGATCAAGTCTTCTAACAGACACATCTAAATTTATACAATTGTCAGAAAACATGCCCCTATCATTGTAACAAATTGTTTGACTTGCCTCCAAGTTGTATTTCTCCTTGATTCCTTTGATCCTTTGATACCCTCGCGACTTCACACAGGGGATACTACAATGTCAGGACCTGGCTGTTATAAGAGTATTTCCTGCAAGAATGATGACCTTAAAGAGAACCTTTTGTAAAAAGGCTACCAGTCTCTACAGTATTATCCTTTTATTATGGACTATACATGCTGAACATTCTTGTTGATACAAAGAAAATTGATTGTATGACAGAACACGAGCAGTGGGAGTGAGGAGATTCTTTTTAAAATAAAGGGGAATCAATTTTAAACTGTTTCGTATTTTTTCATGTGCTCCTCAAGCTACACGTTACACCATTTCTCAATCTCATATGGGTTATCAATGAAAAATAGCCAATCGTATCGTCGCTACTTAGGTACGTTGCTTGCTTGCCCACATCAGCTGCACCAACCCCAACTTCAACTTCAACTTTGACATATCGCTCACCTTCAAGCAGTAAACCACCTTTGCTCCTTTTGCCTTTTTTCTATTTTATCCTCCTTTTCAGGTTAACTTTTTCAATACATCAGCTCTGCCAACCGAAACTCAACTTCAACTTTGACATCTCCCTCACTTTCAACGAGCCAACTACCCTTGCTATCTTTGTTTCACCCCCACGCCCATCATATCGCCATGGTTACAACAATCTTTACCAATGGACGTATTCTCTGTCCCGGCTTATGGGGTACCTTTGTCTCTACGTTAGTAGTCGAAGATAACCATATTGCGCACGTCGGCTGGGACAATGAGCAGGCGGTTGTTAAGGTTCAAGCGACAGCATCGACAGTAGACTTGAAGAATCGAATCGTTCTCCCGGGCTTTATCGATGGCCATGTGCACATCCTCAATTTCGGCATGTCGCTGCAGAAACTTGACCTTCTGCCTTGCAAGAACCTCGCAGATATCCGAAATTCCATCACTTCTTATGCAAAAAGTCACCCATCGGATCCACGCATTCTGTGCCGAGGTTGGGTCCAGTCGGTTACGGATGGCAACGCTCTGGCAACAGTCTTAGACGACCTAGATCCGCGACCTATCTACATCGAGGCATTGGATCTCCACTCAACGTGGTGCAATACTGCCGCTCTCAAAGAGCTAGAGGCTGATTCAAAGCCCGACCCTCCAGGAGGAAAGATTCATCGCTGCCAAAATGATGCTCCATCTGGTTTACTCGAAGAGGCGGCGCAGTTCGACATCGTCTGGCCATTTTTAGACCGAGTCACATCCATGGAGAAGAAGGTGTCTGCGATTGATGCTGCGATCGGTGCACATCAACGTGCTGGGTATACTGGACTGGTGGATATGGCCATGGGAGAAAGTGAGTGGACTGCGTTGAATATCTACAGAAATCAACGTGGTGGGCTTCCAATTCATGTGGCGGCACACTGGTTAGTGCCCTACTCGAAATGTGATGCCGATATCTGCAGTCATATTGATCGTGCCATTGAGCTTCAACAAACCTTCAACCGCAAAAGCTCCCCGGATTTTTGTATCAACGGCATCAAGCTCCTCTGCGACGGCACAGTGGACGGATGTACAGCGGGACTACACCAGCCATACGGTGGATCTGCCGAGATCATCGATCCCATCTGGCCTGCCGATGCTCTTGCGGCAGCTATTCGCCGTGCCACTGATGCCGGCCTGCAGTGCGCTATTCATGCAATCGGGGATCGAACAGTGCAGCAGGCTATTGATTGTTTATCCCAAATTCCAAACCTGCGATCCCGTCGTCATCGCATCGAACATTTAGAGATAACAACCCCCGAAGATGCGAAAAGGCTCGGCCAACTCGGAATAGTGGCATCAGTCCAGCCCGTCCATTTAGACCCAGCGACATTTGACGGATGGCCGGAGATGCTTGGGATTCAGCGTTGCAAGCGGGCTTTCGCTTACCAAGAGTTTGTCGATGCCGGTGCTCATTTAGCCTTTGGGACCGATGCCCCTACTGCGGAACATCACGCACTGCCTAATATTTATGTTGCTACTACTCGGCGGTCGTCTATCAATCCCTCCTTGCAAGATACCATCAATCCCGAATTTGCCGTTTCCCTCGCGACCGCAGTCTCGGCAGCTACTGCGGGGGCTGCGTATGCGTCTTTTTCAGACTCGTGGACAGGGAGCCTACGTCCGGGATTCGATGCCAATTTTGTTGTGCTAGATATGATCTGGGACACGGAATCTCTTTTGGAAGCTCGGGTGTGCCAAACCTGGTACAAGGGAAAGAAGGTGTTTGATGAAGAGGCAGGTGACCGGTGATATGAGCTCTCCTTTTGAAGAACCACATTAGAAACGCGCTGAGAAAAAACAATGAGAAAACTTCCATTCTATGAAACTGAACTTTGGAAATGACTTTGTTTCAAAGTAATCTGCTTCCGCTACCATGAAGTCAAACCGCAGAAGCCAACCCTCTCTTGGTCGATTCTATAATATATTCGACTCAAGCACTTGCCTCCTCAATATGAATGACTGTGCTTGTCCCTTTTCCGTTTTCTCCAATCTTTTCCATTTCCAGATTTGTAGCAGTTGCAACATCTTCTCCATCAAAAATCTTTGTTATCTCCTCAAGAGGCATATAACGTGTCTCAACGTAAAAGAAATAGATGACAACCACTTCCACTGCCAAGAAGCAGCAGTAGAAGATGTAGTAGCGCCATTTTATATTGTCAAGGGCGATGGGATTGACATATTGATTGAAGAATAGCGCAATATACATGGCAAACTCCATGAGAGTATATCCTTTAGCACGCATTGAATACGGAAGAATCTCCGTAGTATAACTTGCAATTAGACCGGACCTAATTCAAGTTAGCGAGAACAATGACATGTGTACCAGGATAAACTCACTTCAGATTGTAGAAGAGATAATAAATGAAAATCATACCCAGCACTCCGGACCCAAGTGCTGAGCTCGCATGGTCAGAATATTTTGCTGACAGGATTGTCCACACCACAAAAGCGACCATCATTCCAGCAGAGCTGATAAGCATGATTGGTCGGCGTCCACATTTGTCAACAAAGAAGCTGAAGAAAAGGTTCGTGGCAAGATTAAAAGAAGTCAAGGCTCCATTAATCAGCAATTGCTGGTTCGGGTCTTTGATTCCGATGCTATCCATGATGAGGTTCAAATAGTATGATACCAAGCCATTGCCTGACCACTGAGCGAAAAGTCCAAAAGAGATAATGATGAGGAGTCGTTTGCGATTACCAGGAGTTCGCAGAAAATCGACGTAAGACCCTGAATGCTCTGCATTCTTCTCCATCGCAAGCGCAGTTGTAATTTCGGTGAACTCCACCTGAACGACCTCATCACTGTCATCCCCCTGAGCATGGTAATAAGCTAGCATTTTCAGGGCTTTTTCCGGTTCGTTTCTAGAGACATAATAGCGCGGACTCTCCGGGATCCACCACACAACTGCCAGCATAATCAATGTGAACACCCCTTGGATTAGGCTCGGTGTTCTCCAAGACCAATCGCTCTATTATCGTTACTGAAAGACCTGTGGAGCTTGACTAGATCACTTACTTTGATTTTTAGCGTTCCATATGTCGTCCATGCCGCGATAAAAGCCCCCGAGTGATATGTGGCGCCAGATATAGTAACCAGAATTGCCCTGTCTTGGGCCGGAGCAATCTCTGTAATAAGCAGTGGAGCGGTGCAAATGACGATGATGTCTCCAAATCCGAGAAGAAATCGAGCCCCGACAAACATGGAGAAGTTGATAGAACCTGACTGCAGAGCCACGCCAAGTAACATAAAAAAGGAGCCAAAGACTAAGCAAATCCTACGGCCCAGACGATCAAGCATATAAGGCAAAATGACCAAACCGGCCAGTGCACCAACACTCATGACACAGTTGAATAAACCCAGTGTTGGACCTTTGGGGTGGTCAAAATACTCCTGCCAATAAGACAATGCTTGCAAACCATTCCTAATTTCAATGAGAACGAAAGAGATAACGTAGGAGGCTAATAAAACTCACATCATGGAGTTATCAAATCCATTAGCGGTGTTTGTCGCGATTAGAACTAAAATGTAGAAGTACAGGACTCGCATATTGCGTTGTTTCCACCATTTCACGCGAGGGAATAGTCGCCCTGCTAAATAGAAATGACCCTTGGGAGGTTTGACCGTTTCATATGCTTCACTCATGTTGGGTTGACCTCAATTCAAAATAAAAACAAGATTTGTTGATATTGGAAAGAGGAGGGGGCGCACGATATATATAGTCCAATAAGACTCCATGTATACTACCTTGTCAATCATGGCTTAGTCTTAATATAACCGGTCGAATAAGTGCCTTCGTTTCAAAAGGCCTCGAATAAAATAGCCATCGAGTCATGTCACAACTAGAATTCATTTTCACCATTCATTCAGCCTAATAGGAAGATAAAATGCGGGGTGAGAGTGTTGGACATTCCTCGTTGATGCCGGTGGGTGACACGCCGTGTCCAAACCGGTTAAATTCTGGCGCCACATAAATTCTGACGATACGGACAATTCCTGTCTTCTCTCAAACAATTGCCAGAAGAACAAAAACATCACTCAACATGGCTGTTGCTCACCATAACCCGATTATCCCAGGATTTGCTCCCGATCCTTCAATCTGCCTGGTCGATGGCATATTCTATCTAGTGAACTCGAGCTTCAATCTCTATCCCGGACTGCCCATTTATATGTCAAATGACCTGATCTCATGGAAACACATTGGTAAGACATTTCTCTCTAAGTTTACCTATCAGAAGGTTAAAGATTTTAAGGAAATGCCATAAACAGACCATCCCAACTGTCACTGTCCCGAGCGACCACATTTATTGCCCCGTGGGACGATGGTACAGCAATGGTTGGAACCGGGGGCTTGTATGCGCCCACGATTCGGCATCACAACGGGATCACCTATATCATCTGTACCAACGTCATCCACGGTCCTTCTAATGTATTGGGCGATGAGCGAAATGAACAATTTATCATTCACACAACTGATATTCGCTCGGGAACTTGGTCAGACCCAATAGTCTTTGGATTTCCTGGGATTGACCCGTCTCTACTGTTTGACGACGATGGTCGGGTGTACGTCCAATTGTGCAAAACGGGGCCTGAGTTCCACATCTACAACGGTGAAATTGATATTACAACCGGTGCTATGATTGTGAAGCCCACTCTCATCTGGAAGGGATGGAAGAAGGGATATACAGAGGGCCCGCATATATACAAAAAAGATGGCTGGTACTACCTTTTGTGTGCCGAAGGGGGCACATTTCGATATCACATGCTGAGCATGGCACGATCGAGGAATATATGGGGTCCATATGAGTCATATGATATGAACCCGTTGTACACAGCTAGCGGCACGACTCAATATGTCCAAAACACTGGACACGGCGATCTTTTCCAAGATCAAAGCGGGCAATGGTGGGTGGTCATGCTGGGGATTCGCATTAAGGAGGGACGATCTATCATGGGACGGGAGACATTCTTGACAACGGTTGACTGGCCAAGCGACGGGTGGCCGGCGATTGAGTCTATCACAAGCGATGGGAAATTGGGGGCAAGTTTCAACGAAGGTCAAGACTCACTTGCTGCTGCCCCTTGGGTCTATTTGAGAGATGCCAAGCTAGATCGATACCGTATCCAGAACAGATGCATCACGCTGCAAGCAGACCCGGTGGAGTTTACTAGCCCGGATGAGTCAATAACTTTTGTTGGCCAGCGACAACGAAGACTCCAAGGCAATACCACCGTGACTGTGTACAAGCCACAGCAATCCACATCAGTTCGAGCAGGGTTGGCTCTCTACAAAGACGAGCACCGATTCTTGACAATTGGATATGATTTCCAGTTGCAGCAAGTCATTTTCAACGGACTGAACCAAGCGAAATCATTCTCGCAAAGTGAGACCCAAAGTGTGGAATTCCAAGGTTCAATGTCTTTCAGAATTGGCTACACCGAGACTTCCTTGCAATTCTTCTTCCGGCAAGGTAAAGCAAACTGGCGTAATTTGGCAACAGTTGACACCGCCATCCTGACGGATTACGACTTCACTGGGCCCGTTATTGGGATTTTTGCCATTGGGGATGATGTTGCGGTGGAATTTAGAGACTTTGCAGTTGATACGGTGTAGGGTCCATAAGAGAATAGATCAGAGAAGTATCAATAAGTTGTTGGGCTCATAATCTGATGGTTTCGTTGTTCTTTTCTATTCTAAATGCTTCCAGGCTTTAGTTTCTGCAAATCTTCTGCTGTCCAATCCGTGACTAGCATGTGACCAGGCTCATGGGCAAAGACCAGGCCTTCAATTGTATTACTTGCTGCTTCGACGGCAATTTGAGGTGTGACTCCACAGGCCTAGAATAAAATTAGATCAAAACATCCAAGTGATTATGTGTAAAAAAACCCCCAAATATGAAGGTAGTCATATGACTGTGTAGAACTTACCCAAAATACAGGAACTTCGCCCTCCTCGAATGTTTGCGGTTCTCCGAAGTCTGGCTTTGCCACATCAAGGATTCCCAGTTGCTTTGCACCATCCCATCCCCAGGCGACAGGCTCTCCATGTGTCGACAAATACACCCGAGTGATCTCCCTCACTTTCTCGATGTGCTCCGGACGATACGGCCGCATGGATACAATACATTGGCCGCCAGTAAATATTCCCGCGGGTAATAGGGGGATATTTGATCTGTACATTGCGACTATCGTACCAGTCTTTTGGTGACGCGGTGGCAACCCTGCCGCCGTTAGGGCATCCTCGAACGAGAATGAGCACCCGATTAAAAAGCCCACATGATCCTGAGTCCATACATCAGATAAGTCACGACGACTCTCAATACACTTTCCGCCCGAATATACTCGATATTTGGGGAAATCCGTCCGAATATCAAAATCTTTGGACCGAATACACTCTGCGGGTCGAACGGCACTTGGATCCCCAGGAACAACGGTCATTCCCAGTAGGGGACAAGGAACTGGGTTGCGCAAACACAAATCATGGAAATCTGCAGCATATTTTGATGGAAGTACCAGAAGATTTGCTTGTAAATATCCCGGCGCTACACCCGCAGTATTGGTGAGTTGATTGTAGCGACAGCGCAGTCTTGCCTCTTGCGAGATAATATTGTCCATGTCGTTCTTTCTTTTTCTTCTTTCTTTTTCTTTTTCTTTTTTTGGCAAGGTAACAAGGTAATATGTTAAATATCAATCATATCAATGTTTCCTGTTTTCCCTATCATATTAAATATATTAAAAATTATCGCTCAGAACGGAGTATAGATTATAGTATAGATTAGAGTATGGAGTATAGATTAAAATATTCCACCTTCCTATAAGATAACCTCGGTTATCAACCTTCGGGATCCACATACCGATGGTCTGGGGAAAAGGTTGGGGAAAACCCCACGACCCAGATAACAACCAGATGATAATCAGATGATAACCAGATAATAACTAGATAATAAGCTTCCAAGGTTGGAAGACCCTATCGACTTGCCTCTTTCAGTTAGGATCTGTTCGGATCATCGGGATTGGCTTGCATTAGCGCGAGATATCCCCTTGGATTCCCTTCTCATTAGCCAATGATGACCCTTTCCTACCTGCTTTGACCTTCTCAATTTCTGTCTCTTATTACCGTCATCGGCCCGATAGGCCCACTCACACTGGGCTTGTATGGCATGGAAGATACGAAGATAGGAGACCCCATTTCACGCATGTATGATCGGAAAACATTCTTTAAATGATGAGTTTTGGTTAATCATATCTCCATATTTTGCTGTCTACATAATCCATAGCAGCTATGTTAGACGATACCGTTCATGATACCCCCTTGGAGCTCAAGGACTCCCTGAAGAAAGAGGATGCCGAAGCAAACTATGCCATCGCCGGCGAGTCTTTGGATGTGGTGTTGGATCCAAAGAAAGAGGCAAAACTGCTCGCCAAGTTGGATGCGGCCTTTGTACCCATTATCATGTTGACCTATCTTACTTGTTTCCTGGACAGATCGAGTATCGGTAATTTCATTGAATCTTTGTGGCAAGAGCACGAGCTCACAAAAGTTTAGGAAATGTCAAGGTTGCCAATATGCCTGAGGATATCAATGCTTCCCCAGAACAGTTTTCGACCGCTGTCTCCATCTTTTATGTGACATATGTTCTTTTTGAGGCACCATGGGCCGTCATGATGAAGAAATTGACACCTCGCAACATCCTGACAGGGCTCTGCATCATTTGGTCTCTGACCACCATCTTCACCGGATTTATCGAGTCCGTTGGCTCCCTCTATGCGACTCGTCTTATCTTGGGTGCTTGCGAAGCTGGCCTATTCCCTTGTCTCAATCTCTACCTGACCATGGTCTATCGTCGAGAGGAGCAAGCCAAGCGCGTTTCCTACTTGATGAGTTGCGCTGCCATCTCCGGGGCTGTAGGTGGTCTCTTGGCCTACGGGCTCTTACAGATGGACGGAATTGGTGGCAAAGCAGGATGGAGGTACGCCTTTCTTTATCCTACTCAAAAAAGACCATTGCTTACAATATTTCCAGATGGGTCTATATCATTGAAGGCCTGTTCAGCATCATCTGTGGCCTCCTCATCTGGTTCGGCTTGCCAAATAACCCGGCCGAGGCCTACTTCCTCACCGAGGAGGAGAAATGGATGATGAGGGTACGCAACGAGCAGCGTCGCAAGTACATGGGAAGTGAAGAGTTTAGCTGGGAAGAGATGCGCATCGCAATCAGAGATCCCAAGCTTATGTTCAGCGGTGTCATCCAGTTCTGTCAGGATATTCTCTTGTATGGATTCAGCACCTTCCTGCCTACTATCTTGCGTGGCATGGGCTATAACTCCCTGATGAGCAATGTTTTAACCGTCCCAGTCTACGTCTGGGCTGCGGTGATCTTTATTGCAATTGCTTGGTGCTCAGACAGATACTCCAAATTTGCATCGGTGCGCATAAACTCATACAATCTTCAATGCATTGTTCCTCACTAACCTTTCACAGTACATATTCACAGCCAATCTCTTCGGTGTTGCCGGTTACATCATACTTCTCACGGTAGACAATACCGCCGTGCTATACTTTGCCACTTTCCTCATCGGCATCACCACCTACACATCCGTTGGTCTCAATGTCGCGTGGCTGAACGTGAATGTCGCCCCACAATACCGCCGTGCTCTCGCGATTGGTCTCCAGCAGACAATCGGCAACTGTGCTGGTATCGTTGCCGGCCAGATATATCGCACATCACCCTATGTGTTGGGTAACTCCTTCTCCTTGGGCTCCCTTGTGGTGGCCCAAGCCACAGTAACTGCATACGGTCTCTACTTGCGTCGAGAGAACAAGGTGAAGGAGCAAATTATTAGTGGTGAAAAGGAAGAGACTCGACGAGTGCAGACGGGTGATGGAGAGCTGGAATTCAAATATATCTACTAGATCAACGTTGATGTTGGCAAGGTATAGCCGGGAAGAAATAGAATCCCCGGAGCAATTCACACCTTGTTCTTTTCTCTCCGGACTGGAAGGTTCTCCCCAATATAGTACACGTTTCATTGTGATATCAGAAGCACAATAGAGCTCTTAATATAGTCACAAATCCGAAGACAGCCTTGGATATTGTCTTTATTAGCATCTGCCACCGATTTTGTTCATAATCAAAGATAAAACTACATGTAGTCGGCATATATTGTACTCAATCAGAAGAAGTCTTTCATCACACTCGACAATTCTTCGCCGTAATCAAACACAAACCCCCCGTCGGGCATCTGCTGGTAAGGTCCTCTGTCTGGCACAGGGCCCGTTCCCATCCCCATGATTTGATCCTCCAAACTTCCCACGGCTTCAAACCACTCCATCAACTCCTGTGTCATTTGTTCCCCGTTCTGTGGTGTCTGACTCTCTGGGATTGTAGATTGGGGCAATTGGGGAGACCCGTGGATATTTGAATGTTCGCTTTCAACACCCGCTTCGATATTCAGGCGCTTTTTCTGGACCCCAAGGCCCAATTGAGGACCAAGCTTACGGAGGCTTCGAATAGACTTCCATAGTCGGCGAGAAATATAAGACTGGGCTGAGACTCCTTTGACCAACTCCAAAGCCCAGTAAAATTCCTCCTTACACGACCCACTGAATTGTGTTGGAGCCTGGGCAACTGCCAGGAATAAAGCTGCAAGGGCCGAGACGAGAAACCAATTAAATGCCACCTGCTGTAAATGGTAGATGTCCGATGTATCGTTCAAGCGGGTAATGAAACGAATTGTATCTTTGGCGATTTCCACCACAGTCTCAGACTCGCCTGGATATTGGTTGACATGGGCTGAAGTATGAAGAACAGGGCGATGGATTAGCATGCGTAGCTGATTAGCACGAAGGTACAGGAGAGCACGCAGTCTGCGTAGGCTCCGTGTTCCTTCCACGGCAGTCCCAGACTCCGCCGAGCTCGGATTATCAAGCCGCAATGAGTCTGGAATGGCATGCACCCAGCGCAAAACCTGCCAATCCAAATAGTTCATTTCTTCCTTTTTGATTTCGTTGGTGTTATTAAACGCCGCTATGAACTTCCACACCTTCGCTGCGATCCGGCTGTACCTGATCATCACGCGCAGATAGGGTGTATTCTCGGTGGGCTCTGGCAGCCAAGGGTCAATATCTGTATCTTCCAGGGCAAACGGCATGCCAGTTCCAAAGCTCCAGCGCATATCCAGAATGTATATAGACCAGAAGAGTCGCAAAACGCGATCCTTCCCCACAGCTATGATGGTCGGTTGATTCAGGGTTTCCCGTCGATGAAGACCTTTCTCGAGACACATGCGCTCAACAATACCAACGGTGCGCCACGCCAAAATTTCCTCGTCCATTTGAAAATAGAACATTGACTATGGGTGCAATTAGCATGTCGAGCATTCATGACTGATTAGACATGACGAACCACAAGAGTCAAAAATATGATGTTCTTGATTTCGGGCGAACCCCAGACACAATTGTCCTGAACTTCTCGTACACTATCAAAGAGAGCAATAGCCTGTTCACTCAGACCACTAGCTTCGGCTGTCAAGGCACATGCAAACACTACACGTAGAATATGGATATCTTCGCGAGCTAGCCCATTGTGTCCATTGGGCTGGTGGGTTGGTCCAAGCGCGCGGTCCATTGGGCCATAGAGAAGATGAACCTGTTCTAAAATCTCCGACAGTTCCAGAACCGGGTACATGATGCCCATTTCCTCCTCGTAGACTTGGCAAAGGCGAAGTGCCTCAGCTTTGGGGAGAGTCCAAAGTGGATCGAGGGTCTGGCGTGTTTCAAGTTTCTCATTTGGAGCCGATGGCGATGCCAGTGGTGAGGGTTCTTGGGTCATATCGCGCTCATCGCCAGCTTCAACACGTTCCACAATCCCGCGCTGCTGCAGACTGGATTTTGCAAGGTCGAAACTAAAGGCTGATGTTGTTGGACCTTGAAATGACATCTCTCTCGCTGTTGACAGGTGCCTGAGTGAACGTTGGATAGGGAGCTGTCCATAGGTGCCGGTAGTAGAAACACCTCCAGGGGAATGTTCGCCGTTAGCTATTGACCTTATACTAGCAGACAATTGGGTAATCTGATCCTGCATGGCCCTCATTTGGTCAAAAAGTAGCTTGAAATTCCTTTAACGGCAAAATTAGTCGTGTTCAAACACACCGAGCCGGGGTAGGCATTACTCTTGTTCGGCTGGACTTTGTGGAGTGTTCTCAACGTAAATGCATTCAATATCCTGACGTCCGCAACGCTGACAGGGTGACTGGCCATTGCATTTGATTTTGCGACGTTTACATCCATTGCTTCACGATTTCATTAGCACTCGATCTCGAATAACATCATTTCCAAACTGACCAGGCTTTGGCGATGTATTTGCGGCGTTTCTTCCGTGGGTGATCATCATTCGTATCGTCCACCGAGGGTGGGTATATCTGCAGAGTACTCATCATCCAAAATGGTGCAATTAAGTGTGCTCATATATCATTTCAACTCGATGGAAGAGGGTGAAAAGGAAAAAAAGTGTGGCGCCGAGAAAATGCGGGGAGATTCCGTCAGGCCACAAGGCTCGGGGAGTTTATACATAAAGAAGACGTGACAGGTAAAATGTACAATAATTCAGGAGCTCAGTCTAAGAACAAATATTAGTAGACACCTCCATAGTTCTACTATATTCTCCAATTATCTCTCAAAATTTTATTGATTCATGTTCCCAAAGGCCTACGGAGAGGCCCAAGTCGGCGATTATAAAGGTCTAGCTGGTCTATAAATGTACTTCATTGTCTGTATTTTCAAATATTTTAGTAGATACATCAATTACTTTGGGCAAATAGAGGGAATCACATCAGATAGAACTTCGAAAATCCAAGACACTCTCCTCTTATAGATCCTTGGTGCGTTCATCACTCTCAGCGATCCACTGTTCGAGCTTCTTAGAGTCGCGTGCACTAAAACCGACTTTGAATGGCTTCGGCTCCGTTGTCAAGGCAGTTGCAATCGAGTTGCACTCAATTGCGTTAAGAATTGGTCGGTCGGCTGCCTCTTTCGCCGTGTGCATGTGGAAAGCAGTGATGAGGCGAATGAAAGCTGTAAACAGCTCACGATTGGCGAGATGTGAGCCTGCACACATACGTGAGCCCGCTCCATATGCGTAGTGGGGAGTGCCTGCACCCTCATTGACATCTAAATAACGCTCCGGGATGAACTTATCAGCATCCTTAAAGTGATCTTCGTCGTAATCGGCTGCCCAAGCATTCTGGAGGCCCTGTTAGTAAAGTCTGAATACGATAGAAGCAAGGAGCAACATACCATGAAGAAAGTCGTGCCAGCAGGGATTGTGGCTCCATTCCACTGGATATCCTTAGTGCTCTCGCGTGGCAGACAAATAGGAATAACTGTCCAGAAACGCAAGATCTCTTTGACCAGTGCAGTCACATAGGGGACCTTTTCCTCCACCAAGCATTTCTCCCAAGCATCCCCGTCCGGGTAGATCTCCATTATCGCATCATAGGCCTTTTTCTGAATTCTCTGGCCGTCTTCAGATGCCAGGTAGGCAATTCCCATAATCAAGTTACCCGGAACAGTGTCAAGACCAGCCGACACCATAGTCAAACAAATCGATTTCACTTCGGCTAGACAACAGATAAGTACTCACTTGAACATTCAAGAGGATCATTTGTAACTCACCATCATTCAGCTTAGCCTCGGGATCCTTCAAGATATTACCAGTGATGCAAGGCTTATCAGTTCCCTTGGCGATCCTATCCTTGAGCATATCAAGCAAGTAGGTCAGATATTTATCACGGCGACCCCGGAAGTCTGCGGCCTCATTGTTCATCTTGGGGAGGATGCGCAATAGGGGAATGTAATCCTGCCAGTTGTTCGAAGTGCTGCGGAAGTTGGACACGCCACGTTCCACGTCCACAATCTCGTGCAGCAGCGTATCATCCACGTTGCCCTCGATGCGGAACCCATAGTTCAGAGTCAAGCTGGTGTTGAGGGCAAATCGCTGGAAGTATGCAGTGGGATTCACGTCATTTTTACCGTTCTGGCTGTCCCGATACAGCTCCTTAATGCTCGAATTGGATTCGAGATCGATGATGGGCATATACGATTGCACCGCCGGTCGATTCAACGCAGTGGCAGCTGCCTTGCGACGTTTCTTGCAAGAATCATCCCACGGGGAAGTTCCAATAGTGAACCCCTGTGAGCTGGAGACGACGCTGTGGAAGGTGTGAAAAGTCGGGCGGGAAATAAGAGCGGACGAGTCCTTAATCCACAATTGACGAACGGATTCAAAGCTGTTGGCGAACACGATTCGCTACCAAGGCATTAGATTATAAATTCTGCACATAGTCGCTTCCAATTCGAACGCGAAACACTTACCTTGTTTCCCATGCGCACTTGAAAAACTGGGCCAAATTTCTTTGCCCAGTTCCCCGTGACTGTTGCATGCTGATCTCCTAACTGCAATAGGTTGCCAAAGATGGGTATGCCAGGGATCTCCGGGATGCCTTTAATCTTGGGCATATCGGTGCGGTTGAAATAACGAATGATGAAATACACCACCGTAATGACGGCGACTGCAAGGGTTTGGATTGCCATGATAGAGTGAAATTGACAAGAATTGCAGACTCTCTTGACCTGTGGAAGACGGCGGATGCATGGCTCTTATAGCCCTGTGCATTTTCAGGGTCCTGTTTGGCTCGGCTACGGCATATTTCCGAGTTCAAAGACTCGCATGGCTATGGAAAGAAAGCTGTAGGTGAGCAGTCACATAGCACTCCGTCAGCCAGTCATAATTGATAGAATCAGCAAATGCAGTTTTCCACAGGTCACTCAACCACTTGCCAGTCCGGGGGCAAGATGTCTCCACAGCGCGGCATAGACGGAATGTTCATTCCGCACCCCCTTGTCAACGGGTTTCCCCGCGGAACAATGAGACTTCAATAACCGCTAATAACCGCTAATAGTGGAAAGTCCGTTTGTATTTCCTTTCAAGTGACATCATGTGGTCAAATTTAGAGGGGTAAGCGTGAGGGGTGTACTAGCTATATAGTTATATCGTGTTTCAACTGTTAGGCCTTTGCAACATTTTATTGCTCCATGCTAACAGACGCTTTAGGAAGATTTGGAGTTTGTTCCAAGTCATAATCCATCGAATAACTGATTGTCTCCTCTCCTATAGTTTCATCCTCTACAATTCCCCGACGTCGCTGCCAACTGCGCTCTATATTCGCGACACCCTCGGCCACTATGCCACTTTAAGCAAGTCCGACTTGAGCCTCAATATATATAGATGAATACATAAATATGTACGTAGGGGTGGCATTAGCCGTAATTATAGAATATTTAGATTATTATATATCCATATCTGATATAGATAAACCGAGGTATTCTATGTAAAACAATAGGTTTATATATTGACACCTAATCACCAAGGCATAAATCAGGTGACCATACGCGTCGGTCTAACTCTCTGTACAATATAAGCTGCACTTTTTCACCTTGCTGTACGCAGAATTGATGTCTTCTCAACCATTTCTTCCGCTTTCCTCCCCTCCAGCGTCGCCTTCGCCTATTCTACGTCCGCGACGTCCAAGCCTGGAACCAGAGCGTGAAATCCTTTCCACTAGAGGCCAACGCTTATTGAATCTTTTACCTTCTCGCTCATCCAGCCTTGCCTTACATGACCTCGATGACGATACATCTGAAAGGCGACTCGTTCTTCGACGAGGATCGTTGTTGATTGGACGCAGTAATCCACGATATGAATGGTACTACTATATCTCTCTCTCTTCTGACGCAATTACAGTCCTAACCCGCGCCGCAGGCAACGCTACTACAAATCACCCGAGTCATTAAAAGACCTCCCAAAGGCAATGTTGGTTCACTACTCAATTTAAATGATAGGAACTGACCCCCAAAATAGTCGGAAATATCATGAACGAAACAATGGACTGATCTCCCAATATCTTTACATTGACCGACTATTGGACTCTTCGCTACCCCATAACCTAATCGAAGACTATAACGGATGCAATCACCACGCTTCTGGAAACGGAATTCTTCAGTCCCCTTCGCTAGAAGCTAATCAGGCTGAGGTATCAGAACCTAATCCAAAGATCGGAAGGATCAAACGCACCCCGCATAATCTTTATCGGATCCCCGATGAGACAACACCCTTGTTCCAATCCCCGGAGGCAGAAGACAGCCCATTGGATCCATTCCCTGATCTTGAATCGCACGGCGGAATGTCCCCAGACGATGAGGAGCGTGTCATCAATCTAGCCATTCGCATCAATTTCGTCGCCAACGTTGCTCTCCTAGCCTCGAAGATCGCGATCATGGCGATGACTAGCTCCATGTCTATGTTGGCAGGTTTAGTGGATGGAGTTTTGGACTTTCTCAGCACAGTGATTGTCTGGATAACCACCATTATGATCCGCCGACAAGATCGCAACCGGTATCCCATCAGCCGACGGCGGTTAGAGCCCATCAGTGTGTTGATCTTCTCGGTGATCATGGTAACTTCCTTTTTCCAAGTAGCACTGTCTTCTATGAAACAATTGATTGGAGACGACCGCACGGTTGTTGAGCTATCCATCCCATCCATCACCTTGATGGGTGGGACTGTTTTGGTTAAGCTGCTCTGCTGGATCTGGTGCAGGTTGATTCCTAGCCCAAGCGTCCAGGTCTTGGCCCAGGACGCCATGACTGACGTTGTTTTCAACACGTTCAGCATCATCTTCCCCCTAAGTAAGTCTTATTCCTGTTCGCTACTAGTGCACCAACTAACGGGCAACGATCGCAGTCGGCACTGCTGCAAATCTCTGGTACTTAGATCCCTTGGGTGGTCTGCTTCTCTCCATCTACATTATGTGGAACTGGGGTCAGACGGCTGCAGAATACATCCAGCGGTTGACAGGCGCAGCTGCCTCTCCCGACGATCATAGTATCTTGCTGTATATGACCATGCGGTTCTCTCGGGTGATTCACAAGATCCAGGACTTGAAAGCCTACTACGCCAGTGACAAGCTGAACGTTGAGGTTGATCTTGTTGTGGATGAGAAGATCAGTTTGCGGGATAGTCATGACGTTGGCGAGAGTTTGCAGTACATCATCGAGAGTGTCCCTACTGTCGACCGTGCCTTTGTGCATCTAGACTATGACGAGTGGAACCTGCCCAGCCATATGAACCAGATGGACCGGTAACACATGCCTGGTGAGGGCACCAAGCTAGTTTTTATCATTGTAGATATTACGTTGGTACTACAAAACTTGTACAGATTCATGACATCCAAGGTTTGACACATAAAATCATTCATCTAGTTATACATATAAACCATGATCAAATGAATACCCTCACTGGCAAAGACGCCAGGACGCTAAACAAGAGAGAAAAAAACACAAAGACGACAAATTAATGTACAACCGAACCCATTACGGTCTTACACTCCACATGAAGTTCATTCAAATCAACCCATGGGACCCTAGCGAGGCGGTTGCGAAGGCGGCGGTAGTCCGCCTTGAGCTGACCCATGGCTGTAGACACGCTGGTGTGTCGGCGTGGAGACAGTGTCACCAAGCGACCCTGAAGGTCGTTGGTGGAGTGGCGGTATCGATCCAGACGCGGATGACTGAGGAGGGTGATAGCTGCCCATAGTGCCGCCGCTCATAGAGGGGTGTAGAGCCGATGGAGGAGTGAATGAGCGACCGAGGCTCGCCAGCGATGCCATTGACCGGCCAGCCTGTGGCTGGGGAGGAGGGGTGTTGTGCCCGTACTGCGAAGAAGCACCGGGTAAGTTGACAGGTGTTGAGCGGTGGGATTGCGGCTGATGCGATCCACTGACCATTGTTTGCACATGTTGTTGATAGCTGTGTGGCTGTACTGAATTTGGCGTTGCGGACTGGCGCGGATGCATACCATACAGGCTAGCCGAAGACTGCGCTGGCGTTGGTGGATCTTGTCGCGATGCATACGCCATGCTAGAACGCGGGCCAGGTGACCCTTGTCGATAGGAGGCCGGTTGCGAGGCCATATCTCGGGGGCCAGAAGCCATGGGTTGTTGAGTAGAGGAGGCTTGCGAGAAAACGTTGGGATAAGCTGAGCGTTGGGAGGCATTTGTTGGCGGGGGAGTCGGCGCTGGGGATGGCGCGGGAAGATTCGTCAAGGAAGATTGACTCGGGGTTGCTGCGTAAGATGAATAGGAACCCTGACGGCCGCTTTGCTGCTGCTGCTGCTGCTGCTGCTGCTGTGGTGGCAGTGATTGAGCTTGAGGCTGCGGTGGAGTTTGTTGCGCCCGTGGATCAAACCGTGCCATCCAGTCATTATTCGCCGACGTGCCCGAGCCACCATGAGGGGGTCCATAGCCAGGATACTCCGAGTACCCGCGAGATGATGGCTGATATTGGCTTTGCTGGGCGTAACCAGAAGGCTTTTGCGGCATACCTGACATAATAGAGTCTTCATGGCGAGAGGGTCCGCCCGCCTGGTATACAGGCCTTGGGTTTATGCCTGTGGTTGCGCCGGGTGCAGATGGAGCCTGCTCGCTGGCAAATCGTTTGCGGGGCTGAGGCTCTTCGGGTTCATCATTGAGGATGCTCATGATGTTGGACCGTTTGGCAGGCACCTGACGAGTTGCGTCGGGGGCAGGAGTAGCACTCGGGCGAGGGACATCCTTCACTGGCGACAAACCAGGGCGAGGCGATTGGGCTAGACCCATGGGTTGACCTGCGAGCGAGTAATAGGGTCTTTGGGCAAAGGGGTCGCGATGAACAGACGAGATGTCGGCTTCTGGTCTAAGCTGCTGGGTTGGCGAGCCAGGGGGTTGTGTTAAGCTGGGATGACGTGAGTGGGTCGATGAAAGGAGAGAAGTTTGCTGCTGTGCGGGCATATAGGCCTGTGCGGATAATGGTTCCATTCGTGCCATATCCGGTGGTATCGGGCCAGAATGGCGCGAAGACATCGGTAGATCTTGCGCAAGAGAAGTGGCGTGGGGCAATGCCGAAGAGTCTCGCCTATCCTCTGTAAAATACCCAAGGCGCGGGCCCTGAATGCGGTGGGATGGTCCCCCTTGGGCGCGAATTGCCCGAGTGGACTCTTCGATTAGAGTTGCGGTAGAGGGTACTGGTGAAGCAGCGGAAGCTTGCGCGAGTGGCTGGTAACGACCGACATTCCGGTCCTTGTCAGACGGAGGTCGTCCATGCAGGGACATGGGCTGCGGCGAGAGACCAACAGGTTTGCCTTTAGGGAATCGTATTTCATCGACCTCGGCCATAGGATCCCCATGTGGGGCAAGTGGACGAGGGATAATAGACGACGGAGTTGCCTCGTATCGTCGCTTTGGTGCAACACTTGGAACAGGAAGCGGCCCTGTGGCCTCACCCCGAGCCTTCTTCTCCTCTGCATCTGTTAGTATCGACTCAAAGTCTTTCTGGCCCGAGTCCAGGCGGCGTTGATAGAAGTTTTTGACCTGCATCATGGACGTTAGCCGGCTAGTCGATAAATATAAACATGAGATGAAAGGACCCAATACATACCATCACCGTTGTCTTGGTCTTCATCCAGGCCGAGATACCCTCAAAATCACGACCAAAATGCCCCAGCAAAGCTGGGAAGTCGCGCTGCTCCGGTACAGACCAGTAACTCGTTGGTTGCAAGGAGCCATACCCCGTCTCAAGCTGTTTTGTTGCCAGAGGCGGTTCAACTTCAGTAGACTCAAAGACATAAACTCCTTCTTTCGCTCGCCCGCGTCCCACCCTGCCTCGCGGAATTGGCGGCAAGGATTCTTTTTCGGAACGCTCTCGTTCTCTAGCCTCATACCCTTCCAAGATGTGATCTGTGGCCACTTCCATCTCGCTTCCAGGATGAAGTGGTGCTGGCGGTACGATTGGGGGCAGATTTCCCTGTGGAATTGTTACCTGGGCCTTCGAGTCCGGTTGAGTAGCAGTCTTGACACGCCGTCCACCGCGAGTACCTCCGCCCCGTCCGCCACGCCGAGTCGATGATCTTTCAACTGGTTCGCCGTCCTTGCCAAGCTGGCCCCGACGGCCAACCGGCGCGCTTTCTACCTCAGTGGAATCACCAAAGGTGGGCGCGGCCGCACGTCGTGGACGACCAGTGTCTGTGACAGCTGGTGGCTCATCCTCGCCAACAAAGTCAGGTTTCACCACACCCAAGTCTGCGATGAGGGCGTTGGACTTCGGCCGTGGACCCTTTCGAGTCCCCTTGCCCCGCTTACTCCAGCGTTTGTTGAGCTTGGCTTTGTACTTGATCTCCTCCTTGGTGAGATAATAGTGTACTATACAGTGCTGGAAATTTCGACCGGGCAAGGATTCGGCAATCTTACCCCACCGTTTTGGATGGGCCATGAAGGCGTCCGTAAATGTTATATGCTCCTCCGGGGTGAAGTCATTAGGGGGCGGCACAAAGCCAAAAACATCCAGAGCCCTACTACACTCAATGGTGTTGTTCACATCTTTGTAGATGCGAGCCTTTGCCTCCCGCGGTTCGAGCATATTGGGAATGATCGCTTCACGGCCCAAATCAGGTCGAGCAGTAGCCATCTTGATTCGTCGACGTTCAAGCTCTTCTTGGGCAGAAATTTCTGAGGCCTTCAAAGCATTGAGAAAATCAAGCTCGCTATTCCCTTTGTACCGACGGCCTTCACGGCCTTCCGGTATGGGTGCCGGGGTAGTTGGAACCGTAGACACTGGAGGAGAAGCTGGACCAGGGGTCACGGACTTTTTGTCCTTCATACGATCGAGCTCCCAAATGGCCATTCGCCAGAGCTTGTAGTGAGATACGTACTCATCCCTAAGGAGTGCATTTTTCCTGAAAACCTCCGCTTGCACCTTTGAAAGTTCTGTCCTGAACGTGTCTCTGAGGCTCTTTTGGGTTGCAATGTTCTCATGGTATACATCCATGTCTGAAATCGGTGTTGGAGGACCTAAGTGCAAGAATGGAAGACTTTCGACAGTAACCTCATCAGCAGGTACCACGGGGGGGATGACAGTTTCTGCGATTGGCTCTGGTTCACGCTCGGGTAGTGTGGAGGCAAAAGAGACCACTCGTTCAGTGCTTGGATGATTGGCTGACTCTTCATCCTCCACCGAAGGCAAAGGATCCACTGGTCGTTCTAAAACTTGTTCGGCAAGTGGTTCAGGGGAACGTCCAACTGTCTGTTCGTTGGCTACCATGCCAAGTAGCTGGACTTTAAGCAAAAGAGCGACGATGGCTGAATCTTCCAAAGGCAATGGAGGCAATTCTGCTCGGAGTGACTCCATATCCTTTTCAAATATCTGCTTTCTTTCATCCAAATACTCCTGAGTGAAAACAATGTTCTCCCCATCTTCCTCGTCACTTGAACCTTGAAAGTCTGGTATCAAGGCGGTTTTACCAGTGCTGGTCTGCTCAGAGGGTTCATTAACATCGCTTGTTTGAATGTCGACAGCCGATAAACTACGGCGGAGTGGAGGGTTCAATGATGGGAAAATAGGCGAGGGTTCCCTTAGAGGTTCATTGGGCAGAATCTCGCCACTCTCAGGCTCGTCTACTTCGTGTGGTAATAGAGACCGCGTGGCTTCATTGGCAGGGGAAACACCTTCGCTGTCATCGATAGGCTCTTGTTTTGGTAGCGCATTAGGAATAGAAGGTGTTCGGCCGTAGCCAGGTCGCACCCATTGCTTGCTGCCTTTACGGCCACGAGGGGAGGGAGCTTTCCATTGGAATGCTCGAGGGCCGGTTGGAATGCCAGACGATTGCATTCGAGGCGACATCGAGGGCTCACGGGATAATGCGCGTGGGGCAGGCGGTGGAATTCGTGAAAAAGTAGGGGAAGAGGTAAGTGAGTTCGACCTGCCGACCCCAAACCCTTCGTTGGGTCCAACCCCCGAATCTGGTCGAGTCATGGCAGCTGGAGCGGTGGGTGGTGATACATCAGAGAAATTGATAGACGGTTTAGAGAGCCGAGGAGGCGCAACTTGCTGCTTGCCCGCCTCCCGGGATCCTTCGAGGCGGCTGCGAGGCTCAAGAGGCTGTGTAATCTCAGTCCTTTCTGCCTTGGGTCCTGTAGGAGGTTGGGGTGTTTGTCGTTGGAGGATTTCATAGCGGTCTCTCTCTGTGGGGAAAGTAGAAATGGGCGTCGTGCGTTGGTCTGAGGAATCTTTATTTGAGGAAGCATCCGCGATGGGGGCAGTCACCGAGCCAAAGGCGGGCACCTGGGGGGCAGCTTGAGGCGGTGAGTTCCGAATCATAGGTCCAGGGTTCTTCGCAGCATCCATCCCAATAGCATCCGGTTGAGGGTCCGGTGGAACACGATCGGGGAAATTCGCATCCAGCCCAGGAGCATCCACTTGGGGAGCATCTGGGCGAACAGCATCTGGGGGAACAACATCAGAGCGAACAGCATCAGAGCGAACAGCATCAGAGCGAACAGCATCAGAGCGAACAGCATCAGAGCGAACAGCATCTGGGCGAACAGCATCAGGGCGAACAGCATCCGGGCGAACGGCACTAGCTCGAACAGCGACAGGGTCGTTTCGCTCAAAATCTCGCGTAGGTTCCAGAGCCGCAGTGCTAGGAATGGTTGAAGATTTCCGACCATGATCCACTTGGGAATGTTCAAACAAGCGATCTGCTAGGGCTGGTCCAGGTCCAGGGCCGGATGCTGTAGGAGGATGTGAGGAAGTGGTTGAGCCGCTGGCTGCGCGGCTATCTGCACGACTTGGGGGGCGGTCTCGTTTCCAAAAGTCCACGGGGCGATCACGGTCCTCGCGATCAGGTCGTCGGTTGTCCCAATCTTCTCGACGGTCAAAGCGATCTCGACGGTCTAAGTCGCGATCTAATTCTCGATCTCGATCTCTTGGACGTGGAAGGTCTCGGTCACGATCTCGGTCCATCATCCGATCGCGATCTAATACACGATCCCGGTCCATGTCTCGATCTCTATCGCGATCCATCATCCGATCACGTCCACGCCACGGTTCGCGAGATCGACTACGGCGACGGAAAAGATCACGATCATCGAGGAATGGTGGACGACCACGACCGCGGCCTCCTTCCCAATCTCCGCGACCACGCCCTCGCATGCCTCCTCGGTGTATATGGCCACCATTAGGAGGGGGACCTTCTGGCCCTCCCGAAGACGCGGATATGATACTGTCCCTCGAGTTGCGTCGCATCCGAGCCAGATCAAAATCGCGGCCAGGGGGCTCCCTTATATCTCGAAAGTCGCGCGTCGGTGATCTTGAGCGGCCTCGGCCAAAGCCAATCCGATTGTCTCGGGGATCGAAATCGCGGTCACGGCGAACCCAGTCGCGGTCCATATCTCGGCGAAACGGCGGGCCATCACGGTTATCTCGAAATTCGCGATCTCGGTCGCGGTCTCGTGGGTCTCGGTCACGGTCACGAAAGTCACCACGGCCATAACCCCTGCCACGACCACCAAAATGGCCACCCCGAGGGGAATCAACAAGGGCCCGAGGACCACGCGGTGGATCTCTACCAAATGGTGCAGGTCCGTCGTCAGGACCGCGAGGACCGACCGGGGGGCGACGGTCTCCAAATCGCTGCGGAGAACGGTCACGGGAATTGAACCCAGACGATGGGGGGAATCGGGAGGACATTATCGCGTCATGCTATCATGAAGCTATAGACTGGTTAGCGCTCCAGCACATTCAACGTACGGTGCAAATGAGCCCAAGGTGGATGGAATGCAGAATCCATCACATACCCAAAGATGGAGAACGGACACTCGGGAGGGTCTGCACGTGACAATCAATGCACGGACCATATGAAGAATTGAAGAGCACGGATACCCGATCGGGTAAGGCGTAGTCTTTTTCAAGTCGGGAGTGGAAAGATCCAATATCACGTTATTCTCCTTTCTCTTTCTTTTTTTCTCGGTTGCTAGATTTGGAGTCTTGTTAGATCAGAGCGAATGGACCATTCCAGTAGACAGACTGACAGATTCGTTGAGATGAGGAGATGGAACGTGTCAAACAGAAAACACTAGCACGTTACAAGATCGGCGAAATCATGCGAGCTCCTTGCGCCGGATGTTATGCAACACGAGAGAAATATGGAGAGAGGAATGAATAAAGGAAAGAAGAATAAGAAATGGAGGAATATTGTTAGGAATATTGTTAGGAATATGTTTGGAATATGAGTTCGTGAGACTTCAAGGGGCTCGACACTAACCCAATTGAATGCTAGTGTGGTGGGGATGTGCCTCCCAAACTCTATTCATATTGAACAGCCCTGGAGGTATATGCTGTACGGAGTAGTATATACCAAGGTAAATGTTGTATCGAGAAGTAGATAAAATCAATGATAATTTAGAACAGTAGGATAGTAAAGCAGTAGAATATGAGAATATGAGAAATACAAGGTCAATATTATACGAGATACTTTGATCATTCAAGCCTACGCCAAAGTGGGAGTGGGACTATAAAGAGAAATATGCCTTAGGCATTCAGGCATCAAGGCATCAAGGCCCAGATGCAGTTCCCCGCCGAATAAAAAAAGAAAAAAAAAGAAGAAAAAAAAAGATCAACTGCCCCTCTCTTTCTCCGCCGTACAAATCAAATCCTCTGTTTTTATTTTGACCTCTTTTTTTTGTCTCCTCATATCGATACATTGTCACCGGATTTCTTTACACCTTTTACAACTCCTTCTTTTCTTTTCTTTCCCTCCCCCAATCTCATCGCAAATATGAGCGCCCAGCAGCCTTCAGCGGTTCCCTCCTCGGTGACCGACTCCGTCCTCCAGAGCTCACAACCGGTCCCAGAGGGATCTCATGTGGTGAGCGGGGTAGATTTTGATAAGTTCCAGGGACGAGATATCACCGTTGCAGAGATGGTGGACAACTTAGCCTATACCGGATTCCAGGGCAGTGCGGTCGCGGAGGCTGCTCAAATCATCAATGAAATGGTACGCCTGAACATAATTGCACCCTTTGAAGAATCTTTGAATCCTCAGAATCTTATGATCTATTTCCCTTAGCGCGCCTTCCGTGATCCCGAAACAGGAAACAAAACCACAATCTTCCTCGGCTACACATCGAACTTGATTTCCTCCGGTCTTCGGGACACCCTACGTTATTTGGTGAAGCATAACCACGTATCTGCCATTGTGACCACTGCTGGAGGTGTGGAGGAGGATTTGATCAAATGCTTGGCCCCCACATATCTCGGATCCTTCTCGACTCCCGGTGCTGGACTTCGTGCCAAGGGCCTCAACCGCATTGGCAACCTTCTCGTGCCTAACAATAACTACTGTGCCTTTGAGGATTGGGTGGTGCCCATTTTAGACAAGATGTTGGAGGAGCAGGAGGCTGCAAAGATCAAGGCTCGGGAGACTGGGGACGAAGAAGATGAGCTTCACTGGACGCCAAGCCGCATCACCGAACGACTGGGTCGTGAGATCGACCACGAGGATTCAGTTCTGTACTGGGCGGCCCGGAATGGAATCCCCGTATTCTGTCCCGCCCTGACAGATGGATCTCTGGGTGACATGCTTTACTTTCACACCTTCAAATCTTCCCCGCAACGACTGCGGGTGGATATTGTAGATGATGTGCGCCGTATCAACACCATGGCTGTCCGGGCGACACGCGCCGGCATGATCATTTTGGGTGGTGGGGTGGTCAAGCACCACATTGCCAATGCATGCCTGATGCGCAATGGGGCCGAGCACGCGGTATACGTGAATACTGCGCAGGAGTTCGATGGGAGTGATGCGGGTGCGCGGCCGGATGAAGCGGTGAGCTGGGGCAAGATCAAGGCGGATGCCAAGTCTGTCAAGGTTAGTTGATCTATGTTGTATTCTTCCATTTCTATCTCCTTGAGCCGAGCTAACTTTCATGCTTTCTTTTTCTAGGTCTATGCTGAGGCCACGGCGGTATTCCCTATGATTGTGGCTGCTTCATTTGCTCGTGCCGGATCGACACAAAATTGATTCTACTTTTTATCTCTCGTCGAGTCTCGGTACGACGGAACTTAATTGCCAAGCGATGCGGGAACCCGCGGTCTAGAAATAAGTTCTTTTTTCAAAGAGCCAATCATTGCCACTTTCCGTCGAAAAGTGGTCCGTTTTTTGAGTCAATCAAGGGCCTTTGATCGCGCAATTGTTTCAAATTGGGATTGGCCCCCGTACATTTACAGTACAATCTGGTGGGTCTCTGTACAAGAGGTATAGGTACGTTGATCGGCCTGATACGCCTAACTATATGCCTTTTGTGCCTGATATGCCTGATATGCCTGAAAACAGAACCGTTTTCCGAGGCCCCCGATAATCCAGGGATCAAAAGGCCCAGTGGCAAAAGGGGAGAAATTCGATAAGCCGAGTCGCCACCCGTGGACCAAATGTTCCAAAATCGGCATTCCCAAGGTTAAGGATATTCTCCCCTGAGTGGGGAATCGGGATCGGCACACCGCTAGACTTGAGAAGTACGTATAATATAGATGTATAGGTCGAATATTAGAATATACCTACGGAGTACGGAGTAGATATATAAAGGGGTACCCTAAGTACATGCATATATGTCCGGTAGGTACGGAGTACCTAGATACATGTATGTAGTAAATCCTAACTCACTACTCCGTAAGCCCTGGACCATCTGTCTATACAAAAGACCCACTCGCCCCGGACTCGTCTTTTTTTTTTTTCCTTCTTTTCTTTTTTTTTTCTTATCTTTTTCTATTTTTTTCTATTTTTTTTCTTTTCTTTTTCGTTTTCTTTTTCGATTTCCTTTCTTCCTCCGACTTTTGTTCTTCTCTTCTTCTTTTCTTCTTCTTCTCTTCCCTTAATTTGTTCGTTTTCTCTTCCTTTCTCCCCTCCCGGACCCCTTCTCTCCACCATCTCCACAACCTTCTTCTTATCCGATAAGCCCTTATCAATCTTTACATTAGGAGTATACCTACGCCTTATATATTGGTTCAACCACTTTCGTTGAAACTATTCGGGGGATTCCCAATTGGAAAGTCAGAAAGTCATGGATCCCTTGCCCAATCTGGCCACCTCGGGGACTGAAGTGGAGGATACGGTGAGAACGGCAAATCTAGAGACCGAGTCATCAAACCAATCCCCCGAATCATCACGTTCACCCCCTCAGCCCGCCCCAGCCCTGCCCTCGGAAGAGCTGGAACATGCATATTGGGCAGAGTACGAAGAGGACACAACCATCCCAGATGAGGACGAGATGAAAGAGATCGACGGCGGCGATTCGGACTACAGTGCGAGTGATCGTAGGTGTCAACCTTATATAAGACTACAAAACATCTAGTATTTACTGAACCTATGACAGACAAATATTGGGAAACCAACTTCTTTCGGGATCTAGGAGATCCCGAATACATTCCCACCGAAAAGGCCCGTCTCACGTGGACCTTCAAGGGTGTTCGGGGCACCCCCGAGAACCCTAATCGTGACAAAGTCATTCGCTCCCCACCGGCATTTGTTGGGGGATATTGGTGGCGAATCAAGTTCTACCCTCGTGGGAACAATGTCAATGCATTGAGTGTCTACCTCGAATGTTCTACCACAATGCCCGCTCCAGAGGGCAAGCTTCCTGAGACGGAATTTACGGTCCGTCGAGGCCCAGCCGATGCCTCACTGGATGATAGCACCCCGGATATTCAAATAAAGACTGCAGCCACGGATGACGCAGCAGCGTGGTTCGAGACCTACAAGTCTCAATATCCTGCAGCCAGGAACACGCCCGAATCTGATCATGGAACCCTGGACTCTTGGCGTGTACCTGCACAGGTCGGTGTCATTGTATACAACCCTCAAGAGCCACGCACTGGGTGGATGCAGTCTTCATGTCATCAATTCAACACTCACAACCTAGATTGGGGGTGGACATATTTCCACGGCCCATGGGACCAAATCCATTCACGCCGGCGGGGTCAACATCGTGCTCTCCTGAACAACGACACACTCTCGTTTGACGCGTATATTCGTATAGTGAACGACCCTACCAAGTCCCTTTGGTGGCACCCAAGTGATTCCGAGCCAACTTGGGATAGCATGGCCTTAACCGGTTACCGACCTCTGGGCGACTCAATCATCAATCATAGCCCAGAGGTAGCCGGGCTTGCCTCATGGCTGCACATTGCTCCATTTTGCAAGATCATTCAAAGCATTGACGTACTCGAACATCTCACCAATGCCGATGCTAGGCCGAAGCCCCTATGCGATGCTCTTCAAAGGCTTCTGTGGCAGCTTCGCCGCCAGACACTCTCCCCGAGCTATGTCGATACGGACGGCGTGACTACCACTTTGCGCAATCTGCATGAGTTTTCGAGCGATGTGTCCGAATTTTGGGAGCGTCTGCGTCGTAACTTAGAGCTAGAACTAAAGGGAACGGAGGCCGGCAAACAATTTGCTCGCCTCTTTGACAGTCCGGCCGTACATGCTCCGTCTTCTGATGGCGAAGTCCCTGTGAACATGCTGCCAACTGACTTCAACTCACGTCTTTACGTGCCAGTTGATCAAGCAAAGTCTACCTCCGAAGCCGTTAGTGGATACCTAAGTGCTAAGCCCGGTCGATGGTCGCTTCCATCGGTTCTTCATGTCGAGTTTGGCCGCCATGCTCTAGACAAGGCCAAACGCTGGCAGCTGCGGTATGACAAAGTAGAGCTGGATGAGGAACTAGATCTGACCCCGTGGGTAGTTGATGGCCAGGGTAGCAAGTATGTCCTTTATGGTTATATTGTTCATCGTGGCCGCCGCACCTCGGGCAAGTTCTTTAGTATCCTTCGCCCAGCAGGTCCGGGTACCACATGGCTAGCTTTTGACGATGGCAGTGACAACCGCGTGGAGTGCTTGACCCAGAAAACAGCCATGGGTCCACACCTTGGTCTCGATCCCTCCCAGGCTGTGGATCACAAGAAGGGTCATGATGTACCTGTCGTGGCAATGTACATCCGTGGCGATATGATATCGGAGCTTTTGCCTGGTCCCCAAGGACCTTGGGAAGTGTCTGAGACCTTCAAGCAATACTATGAAACAGGCGTGTACCACACTGGTGACAAGCCTGCGGATGATGTTCAAGTTGAGGTTTATGCGCTTCCCCAATATGACCAGCTCACCAGCCTATTTGACTCCTACGATCTCATGGCACAGGCCAAAGCGGCAAACAGTGCCATGTATATGACTCTGCCTCGCTCATCACGCTTAGCAGAACTACGCAAAAGAATAGCTATATGGAAGTCCTCGGCCACTGAACCCATTAGTCCCGAGCGGGTACGTTTCTGGCAGATTGGTAATTCATTTGCTCAATCTGGATCATCCTTGGCGTTTGATCGCACTATGGATTTGAATGTTCCACTGGATCCTTCATTGAGCACCATACGGTTCTGGATGGAAACCATCTCGGAGGGTACGTTATTTCTTCTCCTTTATGCCTAAGGATCACCCCGCTAATCTCCCGCAGAGGACGCTCAATTCTTTGCCATCCCAGACCCTCCCGCAGCCATAACTTCAGAGGATAAGCCGGATGACTTGGTCGTCGAGAACTTGATCCATGGGGCTCCTGAAAATGTGACATCTGTGGCTGAAGGAGATGCCGTGGCTAGCTCATCTGGAAATGCTCCCCATGAAAGTCCTGCTGCTTCAAATACCATCAACTCTGTCATCGATGATAGATCGCTGCTTCCATTAGCCACATCATCTCTAGAGAATGATGCTTTTGCCACTGGAAGGCCATCACAGGAAGTGGTGCTAGCTGCTGTCACTGCTCATGATCAACAAGCCACGGCTGCTGTTGCGGCAAGTCCATCAACAGAAGAAGCGACAAGCTCCGCTCCTGTATCACCTTCCGAAGTTGAGTCTTCTACACCAGGAGTGGCTCCTCAAGAACAGACCCAATCCGTGGTCAAGTTGCCTGTTGGCCATACATACTACTTCATTCAAATGTTCGACGCAGACAATCAAGTGCTTCGTACCGTGGGGTCATTCTTCTCCAAGCTTGATTCCAACGTCAAAGCGTCCATCCGACGCCACTTACAACGGCCTCTTCGCCAAGACTTCCTCATGTGGAAACGAGTCGATGGTGCTACTGTTACCGCGGTGTCGCCGGCTGACAGTTTCGATGATGTGGTGGCTCCGCACGGAGCATGTTTCATCGTCGGAGATAAGTTGACCAAGGACAAGTAAGTACACATATCTGGTTTTTCAAGGCTAGTTCTTTGGTTCTAACACAAACACAGGCGTACTCAACTTGCTTCATCTGGGTTGTTCACCAGTCCTGACCGTCTGGTTCAGTACCTGTGGGCCGATTCTCGCGGCCATCCAATCCAAGGTTTCACCGGCACTAAGACCATTGAAGCCACCTTCACAAATGACTACTATAGTGGTTGCTTCCTCAAGGGCTATCACCATGGTAGAGGCAAGCACATCTCGAGCACAGGCATGATGTACGAAGGAGACTTCGTCTTTGGCCGACGCCACGGCCAAGGCAAACTAACTTACCCCACCGGCGACTCATACGACGGTGACTGGGTCGAAGATGTATGCCATGGACAAGGTACCTATGTTGAAAAGACGACAGGCAACAAGTATGTCGGTGGCTTCAAGGATGGCAAACGCCACGGCAAGGGCATCAGCTACTGGGAGGTGGCCGACGCAGAGTTGGATCTGTGCCAAATCTGTTACACCGAGGAAATGGATGCAGTCTTCGCCGAGTGTGGTCACCTGTGTTCCTGTGTGACTTGTGCGAACCTCGTGAGCCTGTGTCCGATGTGCCGTAAAGAGGTCAAGAAGGTGATTAAAATATATCGGGCATAGAGTGGTATCTAGTATCTCTGTTAGAGTATAGACGGGATGTTCCCGACTTGGTTTTGAATTTTTGAGCATTAACATCTATTGATTTTAGCGAATGGTGATCTGGGATGTTGGGGAGTGATGCGATTTGGTTTTATCTACTTTCATTTTAGTTATACATATACACCACCACTGATGTTGATACACAAGAACAGTTCCTAAATGACCTCTATACTTGACGATGTAGGACTTGGATAATTTAAATCTCTTTAATTTAGCACAGCCATTACATCAAATTGTCTTTTACTCTTTTTTTTTATTTCTTTTTGAAACACAGTTTGATCTTATTTGAACAAAAGGTATATCCAATGCGCCGGGTCCCGGACCTAATACATGATGCTTTTGACTTGCCCGAAGAACGAAAAACGAAGAATTATACACAAAACGAGATGAATGGTCAAGTCATTGATCATTTGCTGGCCTTCTTGGCCGACTTCTTATCCTTCTTCTCGACCTTGCCCTTGGCCACGGTCTTCTTCGCTTCCTTTTCAGTGGTCACCGGCTTCTTCTCTTCCTTGGCCTTGGTAACAGGCTTCTTGTCTTCCTTAACCACGGTCTTCTTCGAGGCAACAGCCTTAGTCTCTTCTTCCTGGCTTGGTGCCGCCGTTTCGCCTGTCTTCTCTGACACCTCTACCTTGCTCTTCTTGGGCTTGTTCAGAACACCCTTGGGGTTGAGACCCTTGCGACGAATACGGTTGCGCTCAGCCCGAGCAATGCGCTCAACATCCTCAGGATCCTCAAATGAGCTGAACGCACCACCCTCGAAATCAGCGGCGTGTCCGTTCTCATCGACAATCGGGGTTCTGTCAATGGACTCGTCATCCGTGGAGGCAGCCGAGGAAGCACTGCGAGCCTTCTTGGAACCCTTGGAACGTGGTTCACTGTCGTCCGACTTGGCCACGGGGGTCACGGCAGTCTTCTTGAGCTTGCAGACATAGAAACCGTCAACGTTCTCGCGGTGAGGGAAGTAACGGCGGGTGAGCGCCATCTTAGGATCGAAAGTCTTGCCCATATAGCTGAGGAATCCAGGGCTACCGAAGTTACCAAGACCGGTGTCCACGATCTTGACATTGGGACGCTTGCGAAGCACATACTGCACAACGGCCTCGTTCTCTTCGACTGTCACACTGCAAGTTGAGTAGACAACGTATCCACCGGTCTTAGAGGCGTGATCAACGGAATCAATGGCAGCCAAAAGAAGCTGGCGTTGCATGTGGGGAATGGCGAGGAAATCACGCTCGTTCTTGGAGGTCTTGACCCCGGGATCCTTCGAGATAACGCCGGTACCGGTGCAAGGGGCATCGAGCAAAACACGATCGAAGCCACCCATGGCCTTGGGGAACGCAGTGCGAGCATCCATGTTCGTCACAATGGTGTTCTTGCAGCCGAGACGGTGAATGTTACCAATCAAACCCTTGGCACGGGGCTTACTGGCATCGTTTGCGACGACACAGCCAGTATTGCGCATCAGGGCGGACATGTATGTTGTCTTACCACCGGGGGCAGAGGCCATATCAAGGACACGCTCGTTAGGCTGGGGAGCGAGAGCCATGACGGGAAGGAAAGAAGAAGCAGCCTGGAGAATGTAGTGACCGGCCAAGTACTCTGGGGTGGCACCCAGGGGAACCGGAGACTCGAAAACTTGCAGGCCTACCTTGGACCATTTGCCAACGGGCTCGAGGACAACACCACGGTTGATGAGGGCCTGGGCGAGAGATCGGCGGTTGGTGCGCAGAGTATTGGTACGGATAACGACAGGGCGAGGAGTCTCGTTGGCTTCGAAGAAGGCAAAGGCCTCCCTAGGAGTAAACAGGTTGAACAGCTTCTCAGCCAAGAATCGAGTGTAGCCGTAGTATGTGCAGATATCGTCGAGCAGGAGATCGATATAGTCGGTGCGCGACTTACCAGGCAGGCCGAGGGTCTTCAGGTCACCCAGGATTCGAATGGTGTCTGTGATGCGCTGGCGAAGAAGCTGCAGATCGGGGGCGAGTCCCTGCTGGGTTTGGTCGGCGAACACATCGGGTGCAGCAATGTTGGTCTGGAGGGCGGCTTCCTGCAGTTCCTGCTCGGCGGCTTCCTCCTCCTCTTGTTGTTCAGCATCCAACTTCCGCGACAGACCCTCGATGTTTGCGGCGGTCAATCTCTCTTCAGCATCGGAGTCCTCGTCGTCGGAGAACATGGCTCCACGGGTGTGACCCTCCTCATCAGAATCGACAACTGAGTTATCATCCTCTAGGTCCGACAGTCCCTCAACCTGATCATCGCTATCTATTGAGCCTTCACTGACCCCATCGAGATCACCGAACTCATCGTCATCCTCCATATCCTCATCATCATCAGACATAGGCACCGGCACGGCCTTCTTTGTAACCGACGGCTGCTTCTTGGGTTCCTTGGAATCGGCCTTGGGAGCAGCACCATTGACCTTCTTCTTCTTGGGGGCTTCCTTCTTGGAGATAGCCTCATCGGCATCAGATCTGCGACGCTTTGCTGGTGCAGGCTTCGGAGGCGCCTCAGCCCCACCAGCCTTGCGTTTCTTAAGCATTGTGATCTTTGACTCATCGAGCGGGGCCGGAGGGCCCTGCTTCTTCATACGACGACCGACACCCATTGTGAAAAAGTGGTGTGTATGGGGACGTTAATTGTGTTTGCTTTCTGGGGGAGCTTGTAATTTCTTTCCGTCTTTTTTTTTTTCTCTTCGGGCGGTGACTGCCAGCAGTACAAATGTTATGAAAGGCGGTGTACCCAGGTGCTTGTTTGTATGTCGCCTTATATTTCAGGTGTCCGTTGTCTTATCGACCTCAAAGTAAAACCCCAGGTCCAGATCTCCACTACGCCAACAACTATCGCCTTGGATTTCCTTTCTCTCTCTTTCTCATTATTCGCCTTGAGAATCTTCGACACCTAATTTAAATTGCTCATCATGTCGGAGCTGACTTTCACCAAATCATTTCTGTCCACGCTGGACTCACGGCCGATCAAGCTTCGCGCTGATCATGTCTTCGACCCAGAGCAAATTGGACTACGTGTTCCCGTGAGTCTTGATGCGAACAATGACTAGCTTGACTCGCCGATGAAGATCAGTCTGACATGCTTTCCAAAAATGATAGTACACCCTCCCCCGCCTTTCAGCCCCGCACCCTCCGATGCCCAAAAAAGTGAGGTCAACACAGGCACCAGGCGCATCCAAATCAATCACTGTCCGTGTCAAGTCTGCCCGCAACCCTGCTCTGGAATTCCTGATCTCCAATGCCCCTCTCTCTACAACCTCTCTACAAGACATCCGGGATGCTGTACAAGTGCGCGTCACCGATGCGCAGGGAGGCCAAGTTTCGCTAGACAAGATTAAGATCTTATACAAGCGCAAGCCAGTGACTGGAACCGGGAAGACATTGGCCGAACTATTGGCAGATGAGCCCGCGATTATGGCGGGGGGTAAAGAAGTCGAGATCGGAGTAATGATCATCGGTGGCGCCCAGGTGGTTGAATCTACAGTGACTCAACCGGAGATTACAGAGAAGCGGGATGAATCACCACCCAAGCCTGCTATAGGTCCGAGTGGTGAGGAGGTGTTGCATACAGAGGCTTTCTGGGATGACCTGCAAGGCTATCTCGAGCAGCGATTGAAGGATGAGGAAGAAGCAAAACGATTGAGAGTGGTGTTCAAGGAGGCATGGAGCTCTACCAAGTAGAGTATACCTCCACGACAGCCTAGGGAGATAATGTCAGTATCGAATAATATCTGTATTTGTTTCAGTTGTTTCGCATATGTCTCTTGTCTATGATAGTCTAACAAGGCCGAATTTGCTCAATGAATGGCATGGATTCAGATGTTATACACACAACATGAGCTATCACTGCCCAAGGCGCAATCTACATGGGCGTATTCAAGCAGAACGGGGGGAAACATCCACACGAAGCAACTGATACGTCAAATATTGGGATCATTCCAAAGGAGTGCCTTTGAACCCCAATCAAGACCCTATCACAAGAGCAAATGGAACAGTATTCGAACAAGATATGTTCTAGCTCCCATAGAAAGTAGAGCATGTACCGAAACAGTTGAAGGGAAGAAAACATACACGCACGCCAGGGAATCTTTGTCGAACATGTTATCAGCGAAGTAAAAAGTACACATGTTGAAAAAAGAAATGAAAAGAAAGCAAAATCACGTAGGAGAGTATCATAGACCACACAGCGTCGGCGAACACCGTTGCAAATGCTCGGAAGAAATGGTCCGGCCAATCGCTCATCCAGTTCATAGGATCGTACAGAAAACGACGAGCAAACGCGAAGAGATACACACACAGGTATAACGCAAAAAGAATCATACAAGGGTTTTCATTCCATCGTTTCAATCATCGGGAGCAGACTTTGACCACGCCGTCTCCACCACCACCAGCGACCCAGTGGCCATCACGGCTCCATACCACGGCACAGACTCCTTCGCCACGCATCAGCCGGAAGTGGGTCACCTCCTGGGTACAGCTGCGCTTCTCGAGGTTCCAGAATCGCAAGCTTGCATCATGACCAGCCGAAACGAGCTCACGTCCATCCGGTGATAATGATAGTGAGGCTATCGCAGCAGGATGAGCAAGCATTGTGTATGTACATTGGCCTGTATCAAATGTTAGCGTATTATGGGAGACAGCAAATCCCTTTAGGTGTCACCTACCACTATTGGCATCAAAGAATCGGATGTATCGGTCCTCGTAACCACTGATTATTACACCCTCGACGCTGCTTGATCCAGTAGCTCCATGAACCACTTCTTCTTCTTCGGCAATCGCGCGATTGGGATCAAGATTGACTGTTCCATCAAATCCGACGGTCGTGGCGACGACTGAGTTCACCCCAGTAGCTGGCGTGCCATCATATGTCTCGAGACTGGCCATACTCGCAATTTCTTCGCCGGTCCGCGTGTCGTAGACAATGATAGAGGCATCCGAGTAGGAGACGACAAAGTTGACGCCGGCAAGAGACAAGGGGCTGATGCATGTTGGGGAAGGAGAGTTTGGGCGGGGGATGCGATGAACAATAGTGTAATGGAAAGCCGGGGTTGTGGCAACACTAGGTTGAGGCAAGGTTGGGATGTTGGAACCGGAGGGCATCGAATTTGAGTTCGCCCGCTGGCGAGTACCTTGACGGCGATTTCCAGTCGGAGGTGCGGCACCGATGGCCCAAATAAGGACGTAACCATCTGCTGCGCCGGAGGCCAGAAGGATACGATCCGATCCACCATATTGGCTACTTAAGTCGCCAAAGACAGATCCCATGGTCCCAGGAAGAACGCAGAGTCCCCAGACTGCATCTTTATGCTCGTGGAAAGTGGCCTTGGGATCAATCCGCTCAGGTTCCCATAAGCGCACGCTGCCATCCTGGCCACCTGAAAACACCAACCCTTTACCCAATGCACGGCCGCCATTGGAGATGTTCTGAGACGGTGAGCAGGCAGCAAGAGAAGTCACAGCGCCTTCGTGTCCGCGATGAGTAAAGGTGCTTATAACGTCTGAGCCACGACTAGAACCAGCTCCGGAGCCACCAGAAGTACCCGGGATAGTCCATCTCTTGATCGTTCCATCGTCGCTGCAAGTGCAAATTTCGGGATTCTCCGGGCTACCACCGGTGAAGATGACAGATCGAATCACATCCAAGTGGCCACGCAGCTCAAACCGGACTTGGAAGTTGGAATCTTGCTGTTGTCCGGAGGTCGCACCCGTTTCCCGGGTATTTACTGCACCATCACTCTTACGCCTTGATTCCAAACTCTTCCTTCGGTGGGGAAGAGATCCGCCCTTGGTCGACTCAGAGTGCATAAAGTTGGCATTTGGGAAAGCATCGGTATCCGGGCGATGAGGCGGGACGGTTTCAGTGACCACGAGTTCCTGCTCCGCCGGTTCGTCAAAATTCCACCCATCCACATCCTCTGTTCTTTCCTCCGTCAAGTTTTGCAGACCCACATCTTCCTTGACGACCACTCGAGGGCCCTGGGCGTCGTATGCCTGGTTTGGGCGATCTTCCACTATGCCCTGTTCGTATACTTGGGTTCGATTTTCATTTGCTGCGATGGGAGCTTGCTGCGGGTCTATTGACCGTCGATCCATGCCGTCCCGAGAAAGATACTGATTTTGAGCACGAGCCATGGCATTTTCAGAATAGTGATTGGACATCGGTTGTTGTTTTTGTAAGGCCATTTCACGTGCCATAACGTGATTCGCCTTCTGACGTTGCTGTTGAAGATAAGCCTCCTCCAGGTTCTGTTGCGACAGCTGCGAATTGCCATAAAGCTGACCTGACATGTCGGAGTCGTTCATGTCAGGTGGCGGGTGGGAGGCGGGGATCACATGGTAGGCAATCTCGTGGGAAGCTTTCGACAAATATGTTCGGACTTTGTCCATGTCCTCAATTTGACCCTCATGCTGGTTTTCGTTGTCGGGTTCTTCGTCATTGTCATGATCCGTGCTCGGCTTGGGTCGATGCGCTGGTGAATAACTCAGTTAATATTCCCACGTCGCGTGCTGGCATACAATTGCGAGTCACATACCTTTTAGGAAGTTGACACTTTCACGCGCAGTATCTTTGGGATCTTTAGAGTCTTCGGACTTTTCGTTGTTGGAAAGCTTCTTGACCTTCTCCCTCTCTCTCTTTAGGGCGGTCTCCATCAACCGAACATGCTTCCCAAGGGACTCATGTAAGCGCTTACTCGTGCGCAAATCACCTTCCAATCGACCAATGCGAGACTTCATCTCTGCCCGTTCAATCTCCCATGCATTGCGGTCGCGCTCATGTCGGTGCCATTCTGTCTGTAGGAAGCGCATTACACCTAGAAGCGGTTATCAGTCAATGGCATTCCCAAAATCAAAATGGATCTATGCTCACCCTGTAATGTGTATTCCGTCCCCTGTGGGCCATTCGAACCATCCATGGCGCCGGGCATTCCTCCGATCCCAGCCATGGCTGATGGAGACTGCCAGGACATGAACAGACACAGGACGGGTCGAGGCTCAGAAGGGTCAGAGCACTGCAGAAGGTACCAAGGGTAAAATCAGGCCAGTAGTAAATCAAGTGACGTGTAAGGTGCGAGCTTTGATTTCTCCTGACCCCGGTAAATCGTATCCGCAGTAAGCGAACCAAGTCCCCCTAATGGCGACGGCAAGGAACCACGTTCCACACCGAGTCAACCTGTGAATGAGGTGACCTATGGAGGAAGATCCAAAGGAGAGGAGCAAGGTCGGACAATGATAGGAGAGTTACGAGGATGAGAATGTGCCTTCACTGATCTTTTGTTATGGTGAAGATGGCCTCGGGGGGCCGCTGACCGCCTTCTAGATAGAGAAGATTGGCCTGCACGCTAGTTCCAGCCCTGGAGGTATGATAATTTGGTAAGCAATTGGATGGATTTGGAGGGTTTTCGTATGAAAGATGGACAGGAGAGAAGTTTTGATGTGAGAGAAGATTCAATCAATTCCATAAGAACAATCAAAGGCTGAGTTCTGCAAATGTAACTAGCAAAGTTGAAAAGATTGTTAATGCTTAAATCCTCAGGCTCCAACTATATGACCCATGGAGTTCACTACAACGTTGAAGTATATAACTACTCCACAGCATAGATGCACCATAGACTTGAATGTTACAATTGTGGGATGTGTATAAAATACTCAGCTAGAGTTGACATTGATATCGAGTTTGATTGCTAATTCACTCTTGTCATTCCCCAATTAGAACGATATATTTCGGCTACTCTAGGTGTATGTAACGTTTTATACTCCGACAGCAGGAGAATGGAATAACTATAATTCAACGAACGACGAACGTCTCTCATAAAGACTCATTCGAATAACTTTTTCAATGCAAAGGCTAAATTGGCTCGTGGTCTCATACAATTAATTAATCATGCTATGGTACATTCTCCTGATCTAGAACTCAAGTTCCTCCACCTCCATCCCACATTCTATACACGTCTTAACACCAATTCCAGTTTCTGGATTATCAATGGATCGGCCCCATTGATGAACATGCTTCCGCCCAGAACCGAGATCGTCGCCAAAATCTCCGCCCGAAGCACCTTGACGATTGCGTCGGTAGGCCTCTACACGTGTGCGTTTCTTTAGCTCCTGCAGCTTCGTTTTGAATTTGGCCTCCCGTCGCCGTTTCTTGTCATTTTCTCGCCGCTCGAACTCAGCATCCAGCGCCTCCGTTGAGCCCCATTTCTTGTCCGAAAATGCGTATTCTTCGACCTGGTACCGTAGATACAACATCATGCTGTTCCATGTAGACTTGTGTGGATTCGGACGCTCGAGCCGTGGAAGGAGTTCTTCGTCTCGGAGTTCGGCTGTCCGCAGGCTGATTAGCACCTCTCTCTTTTCATAGCTGACAATTAGGTACTCACGATCGGTCAAGAGATAGTCCTCTTTGGCTTCCGTCTTGGTCAACAAACTGTATTTCTCTGGGTGCTTCTCCTTGCAAGCATGACAGATGCAACACTTTAGTTCTTCTTCCCATTTCCAATCAATTTCGAGACTGCCACATTCACGACATGTCTTCTGCTTGCTTTTATCATCTAGGACACTTAGACCCGGTTCAAAAGGCCCCTCCCGGTTTCGCTTTAGTGATTGGAGTATCTGATGGCGTTCCCATTCCTTCTGCGTCATATGTGCTGGCATTTGCATTTCTTTACCATCCGGCACGTGCAGTTGTTTGTTGAACGGGTCATCCTCTTGTGTTAAAAATCCACCCTTCGTGTCAGTCATCTTGCTAAAATCGTAGTCGACGTAGCTTGTGAAGTTTCGGGCTGGCTTGATCGAGTCCAGTGGGCGATTTGAAGAAGATGCATCACGCATATTAGCAGGCTGATTGGATGCCGCCATCGAGGTGAACGAGCGCTTGGCGCCTGTTGCAGGCTGGGAGGTATTTGGAGCGGCTTGGGATAGTTCGGCTTCACGTTTCTCCCGAAGAGCTTTGGCTTTCATGCGATTAATTTCCTATCAGCAGGACTGGTTAGTTTTGATTGACTATGTCGCAAGCTTGGAAGGAACTCACCATTCTTCGTTGTTGTTCTGGAGTGATAGGAGCGCGGGAAAGCTGTCCTGCCCCCGAGCCCTTGGACTGCGAAGGTGGGGTCGAGGGCTGTTTGGCTGACATTATGAGATTATTCTTTCGACCAGTGGACAGTAATGGCCGTTTTCGATGTCCACAGTTTGGGTGATATGAGTAGCAAGGCGGAAGGCGGCCAGACCCCCGATCTCCCCATCACGTGATATTCGGGTTTATAGCGCGACGTCATTGCCGCATCCCAGAAGTAAACAGGAACACTGAAATCAATATTTTGGAGTTATCAGCCTGAATTGGTAAAATCGATTAAACCGAGAAGCTATGAGTCTGCAGCCGGATAATCAAAGTCTTCCTCTCGATCCTGGCCATACAAAACCTCACAGACGCCCCCTACCGGCACGTCCATGACGGCGTCGGTTCCCTCACTCCAAATTTCTCGCCAATTGACCTTGCGATTTTGAGGCCCCATGATCTGATAGGATGTGGCACCGGGCTTCATCTTGGTAGCACCACCGGGACGTCTCCGCGCCTTCCCATCAATCACCGATACATTCGCAACCTCATCAACAATGTTCTCGATGCTGTGCATGGGCAAAGTAAGGTAGCCTGTATTATAGGTGGCGAGCGCAGCATAAATGTAGATAAGTAGCATCACCAACCATGCGGGGATCGCCAGCGACCACCAACGGTTGGGATAATAGTAGATGCCTAGCTGGTGAAGGAATGGTGATGGGAGATAAGACCATAGGAGATAAAACACTAAAGTTGGTCCGGTGAGTATGCGGGAGACTACAAGAGATTGAGCCGGCAATTTTCCATGCGACTTACAAAAAGCCAATGATGAAGCTAGGTATAACACAAAGCCATAGTATTCATAGGTAGGAACCTTGGGACTGGCGCGCGGAACAGTGGTTGCGCGACGAGCTGACTTGGCGACTGCCGCCTCGGTATCGTTAGGAGTCTCTACATCGGAACTGTCCGGGGTAGTTGGGCGTGATGTAGTAGTCGAGAAGGGAGGCCGAAGAAGAGAAGTGAGGGAGGGAGAGGGCGGTAGAGGGGTGGGTGGACGATTATAGAACGGAGGCGCAAATGCATTGGGGCCATGGAGAGAGCTGGAGGATTGGCGAAACGGATGATTCCGCTCAATATTAGAAGAATCATCGGAGTCTGTATCAGAGAATGATTGATGCTCTAGCGAGTAGTGCGACTGGAAATCTGCATCGTCTTCCACCTCAATCTCCTCATATCCGGGGGAGGTGATACTCTCGTCTTCATAACTCTCTTGCGGTTCTTCCGGGGATATAAGGTCTTCGGTCAATAAGGGAGGGAAGGGCTGCTTGGCCTCCAAGGGCGAATTGAACGTCCTTGCTGAGCTCTCCATTTTGCGAAATGACGAAGGGTTGGTGTTGGTGTTGTTGATGTTGATGCCTCCCCTTTTTCTGCAATCATCACCAGATTCACCGCCCATCTCCATTTCTAACCTTCATCTACAACGTACATTACAAATGTGGATTTAGGACTTTTGTGATGTATATTTGATGATATTCGATATCTTTCTCATACGTATGACCATGTCATCGCCTGCCAATGAATGTTGCGAGCTACTTACTTGAACAAAATAGAATTTTATGTAGGTGATTATACCAAATCGATATCAAATCTGGAGCATATCTTCTTAATTTAATCATATAGGGACACTAATGGTCAAAGCAATATATACATCCTACGTAGTAAGATATCCTTCCGAGATACTATGTTTTCCCAGTTTCCCTTTCGGATCGACCCCGTTGCAAAGGCGGCACATTCCGCTCTCGGCCCCTCCGACTCAGACTTTAAGACTTCAACGCAAATCCCCATTCCCCATTCCCTACGGAGTACAATTTTCTATCTTGTGTTTTTCGCCTTATCCTCATTCTCCCAAATTTCTTTCCCAGTGATCACCCACTATGGATACTACCGAATTGGAGCATGTGCGCGGGGTTTGGGAGCGAACCAAAAATGACAGCCCTATCTATCGCCTTCTTCTACCCGATGTTGATATTATTAGTGCAACTCGTGGCCAGATGCAGGCCCGACTTAAGCTCACAGCGGAACATGTCAATTCCAGGGGTACCATTCACGGGGCTGTCTCTGCCGCCATCATCGATTGGGCTGGGGGCATGTCGATAGCCACACATGGATATGAGAGAACAGGTGCAAGCATTGATATTCACGTTACGTATCTGTCAACTGCCACCGTCGGAGATACCCTGGATATTTCTGCCGTTGCTGATCGGGTGGGGAAGTCAATGGCCTTCACGTCCGTCAAAATTTCCCGAGTCGTCGACGATGAAGTGGGTCCCTTGGTTTCGAAGGGTTCGCACACAAAGTTCCTGCCTGTCTCCAAGGAGAATCGTGAACCTAAGAGCTGAAGCCTTATTCCAAGGATGTTGTACATATACATACACATATATATTGTTCCGATTTTAGAACATCTCCTCGCAATTCTACCAGTTCTACCTAGGAACCTTTATTTCCAATCATGTCCTCCCCGTTGAAGACGTTATGCCACCATCTACGATGAGTTCTTGACCAGTGATATACTGCGCCTCGTCACTAACCAGGAAAAGCGTAGCATTTGCAACATCCCACGCGTTGCCCATTTTCCCCATTGGAACTTGCGCATGACGCATCTCCATATATCTTTCCGCTTGACCATCCGCATATCGGGACACCATACATTTTGTGTACGGGGTGTCCATAAGCCCAGGAACAACCGTGTTTAGACGCACACCCTTGGGTGCATAGATGACAGCCGTTGTTTTCATCAACTGAATGATGGCAGCCTTCGTCGCGGAGTATCCAACCTGAGGTTTTCCAATGTACCTCAACCCGGCGATGCTGGCAACGCTCACCACTGCACCACTGCCTTGCTGCTCCATTATCGGTAGAACGTGTTGACACATCAAAAACACACTCTTGAGATTAAGATCCACCTGGGAATCCCAAACTTCCTCCGTCATTGTAGCAGGACATCCTGGCTCTGACCTCCCGACGTTGTTTATCAGGATGTCAATGCGTCCGTGTCTAGCCATACAAGCTTCCACCAGGGCCTTGGTTGATGTAGACGATGTCACGTTTGTTTCCACGACGTCACAAATTCCTCCCTCGGTCTCAATAGCCTCTTTAGTGGAAACAGTCGAAGCGAGCGTACGATTGCCACCGAAGATCTTCGCACCTTGTCGAGCTAGGAGAACGGCGATAGCAGCACCAATTCCCCAGCCTTCGGATTGGGTTTGACCGAGGCCAGTGATGAGGGCGACTTTCCCATTTAGAGACAACATGAGGATAAGTCGATATATAATCAATGTGAAAGATAGAAGACTTTTGTTCAGAAGTGTGATAATAATATACATATAGGAATCCATCCACTTATATAATAAATGTTTTGGTCAAATATCGAGGCCTCAACGGGATTGTCCCGACGGGATTCCCGCTCCCCAGCGGCACACTCCCGTTATTAAAATCCATCCACTGACATATCTTTTTATCTTTGCCGAGGAGGTTAGCTGAGATTTCCCTTTTAGGATTATCTAGATCGAAAGGTGTCATGTCATTTGTTTTGACAAGGTTGCAACCCCCGGAGTGTAACCTTTCCGAGGTTGGATATACATCTTACATCAAGCAAGGGCCTTGGAAAAGTCCAAAGACTTGAAAAGAAAGAACTTTGGGAGGCTACTACATTATGTATGTACATATGCCAAGACCTGCACGTTCAGGTTCTATAGGGATAGTTTATTCCATACATACAACATACTGGATACTCCGTATGTTGTACTCCCTACACTCTGCACTCTGCAGTCTATGTACATATACCTCGGTGGTACAAGGCATGCATCCAAGTGACCTTTCTAAGTCTCCTTTTGTTAACTCTTGTTATTTATTATCATCTGCACACAGTGAGACAGATCGAATATTTTTGAGCAATTCCACGTGAGTATACCGGTGTCTCTACATCTACAACATATATACATATATATCTTGACACTTCCTAGGGCTCCAAACTCAACATCAACCCTCCACCGCTAAGACCCCCCTTGCATTGCTGATCATTGAGGGAAAAGAGCCGAGCTACTAACAAGGTTCCTATTCAGCCTTAGAAGTGTACTTCGTACGGAGTACGATGATCCTTGTACCATACATGTATATTTGCCATAAGATCATCAGATGGGTTGAGAGAATGGGTAAACCACATTAAATTCCTACATTCTTACATTCTAACATTCTGACATTCTGACTTTCTTACATTCATTATTGGTAACATGCATGAACCTTCAAATCTTCCAAGTTCTCTCATATTCAGGGGGTAGATTTCTCGATTAGCGGGGATCGGCCAAATCTTTTTTGATTGGGGAGACCCGCATCGATGATATTTTTTTTTTCTATCTCTCTCTCTTTCTCTCTTTAATTTTGATCCTTTTGACTATCATTCTCCAGTATGTACAAATCACTTTTTACAGGATTTCCAGGTTCTACTCTCTGAAATTCCCTCTATAATATAGAGCACGTCCTTCATTTCGTATATGTTGTATGTCGCCAAGGCAAAAAAAGACCCACAAACTATCGGATCGACAATACCTGAGCTTTGGATCAATCTCGAGAGCCTATCAGCTCTTACACCAACTTGTCTATCTCCATTGTGGTGGACAGGTCGTAAAGGCCATGTGAAGAATATTGCTTTTTTCTTTGCTTATTTTCCCCGAATTACTCCTAGGCCCCCCTCTTGTCTGTCATTCCTTGGTATATCTCCTTTTCAATTTGGAGACTATACTCACCATGTCAAGTATAACGGTATAACCACAATCCTACCCTAATCCATAGAGAAATCCGTGCTAATGTGATCTAGGATAATGATACAAATATTGGTTCGTCGCGAGGCGACGCGTCCACCACCTCCGGTGATATCGCTAGCGGTCTCATCGGTGGAGGGGGCTCCTCGGGCTCGGCGTTGATGATGACTCTATTGCCAGCACTCGTATACGCTATGTTTTGGGTCAGCCTCTTTTTGATATTTCGGCGAACTCAGCGCCGATGGTACGCTCCAAGATCCTACTTGCCCGATATACACGAGCATCAACGGAGTCCCGAGTTGCCTTCTGGCTGGGTAAATTGGCTTGGGACATTCTTAAAAATTGAAGACAATCATGTGCTTCACCATTCATCGCTTGACGGTTATCTTTTCTTGCGATTCTTGCGCGTCCTGGCGGCAACATGCCTGACAGGCTGTGTGATTACATGGCCGATTCTACTACCCCTCCATGCCACTGGGGGCAACGGCAATACGGAGCTCGATATCCTGAGTTTCAGTAACGTCAAGAACCCCAACAGATACTATGCCAATGTTATAGTGGCGTGTGTTTACTTCAGTGAGTTTCTCGGTATTCCCCGACAAAACAGCCTACTGACGAGTGCAGCGTTCGTGTTTTATGTCGTGGTCAGAGAAAGCCTGTATTATGCAAACCTCCGCCAGGCCTACCTCAACTCGCCTGCCTACGTATCTCGAATGTCGTCCCGTACAGTTCTCTTCATGTCGGTTCCGGACGCTTACAAGAACGAGAAAAAACTACGACAAGTATTTGGAGATTCGATCCGCCGAGTCTGGATTACCTCCGACTGCTCAAAGTTGCAAAAGATGGTTGATCGACGAGATCGACTAGCCGAGAAGTTGGAAACCGCAGAGACCAAGCTTATTCGGCGAGCAAATAAAGTTCGCACTCAAGCAATCAAAACAGGCGAATTGAATATCGATATGTGTCTGGACTGCGAGTCAAGCAATCCAGCATGGTCTCACAAGGTCAAACGTCCCATGCATCGACTGAGACTTTTTGGCGAAAAGGTGGATTCCATCCACTGGTATCGAGCTGAACTCGTAAAGAAAACCGAAGAAGTATCAAATTTGCAAGCAAAACACCAAAATGGCGAAGCGAAACAGCTCAGCGCAATCTTTATCGAATTTAACAGCCAGGCCGATGCACAAGTTGCCCTACAAACCCTGTCGCATCACCAACCGTTCCACATGACGCCTCGCTTTATTGGAGTTTCGCCTCGCGAGGTTGTATGGTCGGCATTGAATCTTAGCTGGTGGCAAAGAATTGTTAGAAGATTCGCAGTCCAGGGATTCTTGGCTGCGATGGTCATCTTTTGGTCATTTCCTGCGGCGATCGTTGGTGCAATTTCGAACATCACGTACATCTGCACGCTGATTCCCTTCCTTGGGTTCATCCTTAAGTTGCCCGACTTCCTAAAAGGTGCAATTGAAGGTCTTCTGCCCGCCGCGGCCCTAGCAGCGTTGATGTCGCTAGTGCCGATCATATGTCGCAGTACGCTCACCGGGTTCTTATTCCTCGAATCCCTGCTAACTTCTACATAGTATGCGCTAGACGGGCTGGAGTCCCTTCAAAGGCAAGAGTTGAGCTATTCACACAAAGCGCTCACTTTGTTTTTCAAGTGGTACAAGTGTTCTTGGTCACGACCTTGACCTCTGCTGCATCGGCTGCTACTGCACAAATTGTCAAGGATCCTCTTTCGGTGAAAGATCTACTGGCGCAGAACCTACCCAAGGCGACCAATTTTTACATCTCTTACTTCATGCTGCAAGGATTGAGCATGAGTTCCATGGCTCTTGTTCAAATTGTCAGCGCCTTGGTGTTCAAATTTGTCACCACATTCTTTGCATATTCCCCTCGTCGTCTGTTTCAAGGATGGGCCGAACTTGCCAGTCTCAGCTGGGGCAATGTCTTCCCCATATTTACCAACATGGCTGTAATTGGTAAGTGATACCCTACTCATTCCTTAACGAGGATTAACCGACTTAATTATTTAGCGTTGACGTATTCATGCATCGCACCTCTGATTTTGGGATTTGCCTTCCTTGGACTTTATCTTGTATACCAAGCCTATCGATATAACTTCCTCTTCGTATATGACATCGCAGTCGACACAAAGGGACTAGTCTACCCACGAGCCCTGCAACATTTGTTAACAGGTCTCTACCTGGCTGAGATTTGTTTGATAGGACTTTGTGCCATCAAGGGCGCTATCGGCCCAGTCATCATCATGGCCCTCTTCATGGTCGGCAATATCCTAGCGCACATGTCACTCAACGATGCACTCACCCCACTGAATACTTTCTTGCCACGGTCTCTTGACGCCGAAGAGGAAATGCTCCAAGAGAAAGAAGATGCAGTGGCAGCGATCAACGAAGAACGCCGCCCACGTGCGATGGCCTTCTGGAGATGGTTCCACCCGAACGTATACAAAGATTACGCGGCATTGCGCCAGAAGGTTCGCCGCAATGTCGAGGGGGTCTCCTACACACCCGAAGAGATGCGTACAGCATATTTCGAGCCATGTGTAGCATCTCCACCACCGACTTTGTGGATTCCACGAGATAAGTGGGGTTTCAGTAGCCATGAGGTCATGGAGACAGATTCGATGATCAGCATCACGGATGAGGGTGCGCACTTGAATGAGAAGAACAAGATCGTGTGGGATAAATATGACCCTCATCTTCCTCTGCGGGAATTGAAAACCCTGTATTGATCTTGGCCGTCTACCATGAAATTTAATGACTTGATGACAGCGATGGATTATGTGTTTTTTTACATGAATGCTGATATTTGATACTGAGGCTAGCACGGATCAAGCGCACTCAAATGCTTATAATATAGTCGAAAATTTTCTTCAGTACAACCAAATAATTGAGATAAAATATCATCAGACAGTCAAAGTAAAGTTGACCGCGTTCATAGCACCGTTATCCCGCGGGAAAAACTCGAACGTGAACACTGTCGATTGGCCAGCGGAGATGACAGAGCTAATAGCAGATGAAGTGAGGATTATATGGGAGTCGTCCCAGTTATACTGGCTGCTGTAGGTCTAGATCGATATATTAGTATTGACGAAATGTACACGAAGGGAAATAGGGCTCAGCTTACAGCCCTCGCTTGCTGCATAGGACCCAGGTATACCGTCCAGTCATCGACCAGATATGTCCCACTCTTGGTCAAAGCCTTTACAGCAGCGACAGTTGGCAGTCCACCCCAGGTGATTGGAATTGACAAGTCAGAACCCGAGACAGACGAGGCCACTGCCGATGTGGATGACAGGGTTGGAGCCTTCCATTGAACGATTTGGATGATAGGGGACGAGTCACCACCGGAGAACTTTAGGGTTAGAGTGGCAATTACACCCGGTGTTGTCGTGGACGAAATATGCTTGGATAAGTACGAAGCTGTGAAGACTATGTTCGCACCTGAGACAGAATAGTCTGTTCCTGACAATGTCGAGCCAGTAGAGTCACTGATTGACGAGAGCGTGTTGCCGTTGAAGATAAATGGAAGAGTCTGTGCTGTCACAGCTGTTCCATACTGATGGAAAATATAAGCTGACGATGATTGAGTGGTTGCGGAACTGTCCTCAGTACTATCTGGCAAACTATTTGCTGTAGACTCGGTGGACTTCGCGATGATGGAGAGCGAGTTAGGATCACGCCAGACCCCGGTGGTTCGATCCAAATGGTCCAGTCCATTGTCCCACAGCACGCAGGAGATATCGAGACTGGCTGCAGTCTTGATCAAAAAGTCAACGTACTTCCATCGAGCAGCAGGCTCGGTGTTGGTGGGTGAAGCATCGTATTCACCTAAAAGGAGTGGTACATTGGGGAAAGCGTTACGCAGCCGCTGGAAGTCAGACTGTACGGTATTCTTGTCGCTATCGGAGCCCCAAATGGTCTTTCCCCTGTTTGGAGTCAGTAAGTAATACCAAATATGCTGGGCCTATACTCTTACCAAGCGCTGAAAATAAAGTCGTCTAGAAGCCAGCCACTTGGTTAGTTCAACTCGACGCAGTACACCTACATAGGGGTAAACCCGATTTGTGACTCACAGGGACTGTAGTAGTGGAACTGAATAGCATATGGATTCGAAAATCCTGAAGGTGCAACAAACCAGTCTGCAGTCTTAACACTATCCTCACCACCACCGACTAGGGTAACAACCCTTTGCGGGTTGAAACCACCAGCGTCATTGATAGCCTGGAGGAAGATCTTGTTCAGTTTGTTAAGCTCGGTACCGTCGGCCACAGTATTGCACGGAGGCTCATTGATAGGCTCAAAGGCAACAAGGTTGGATTTGCAGGCCAACTTGGTTCCAATTTGATACCAGAGACTGTAGAATTTCTCTTCAATCATGGTGAGATTGGCCCCGAACTGGGTGACATCAGCCCAAACCCATGAGTCTATGTTTGTGTCAGTAAAGGATATTGTTGGATATAAAGTCATCTTTGTCATACCATGATGCACATCAACGATGGCGTAGAGTCCACGGGCCACAATCATATCAACCACATCAGACACTCGCTGCAACCATGTTGGGTCAACAGTCCAATCAGGCGAGCTTCCGGTAAAGTGATAAGCCCAGGTAACTGGGAGCCGGACACTCTTAAAGCCGCCGGCCTTCACAGTATCAAATGTGGACGCCACAACTGGTACATTATTCCAAGATCCCTCATCGGGGACAGAATCAAGAGTGTTTCCTAGATTCCAACCGGGATGCAGATTAGATACAAAATCCGCCGCTGAGATTGCATCAAATGTTCCAGTGCAAATAGCTCCCGTCGAGGCAGCACCTGTCTGGGCTGTGGACTTGGTCGCTGTTGTTAGCGTGGTGGTGGCCTTGGCTATACCGGCGAGGGCCACGAGGGCACCAGAAAGGAGAATCTGCATGACAAGATCTATTATTGGAGGAAAATCTACAGGACCTGACTTGACTCACAAAGCTGAACAAAACGACAAAATCAAACGGCAGCCCAAGGATATTTATGGCCAGTTTAATCATCGCAGCACTCTTTTTACTATGTACGGAGTACGGAGTATGCCCTAATTCTACTCAAATCTGCGGGCCGGCGGACCGGTGGTGTTCTTCAACGCATTAGAGCGTGCCAAAACGCCACCTTTGACTTAGGCTAAAGGGCCGGTACGGAGTAGAGTTGTTTCCTATGCTTGGCATGGATTCCAATAGATTGCGTACTTTTAGTCTTTCTCCAAGGGGAAGACTAGCTGGGAAAAGGTGCAATAACTCCTCCAATGAGAAGTCTCTTCCCCACAAATATAATGTGACTGTCCTTTAATTTCCGCAGCCCTAGGGCAAATTAGGACGAATGCGGACAAGTCCGAAACTAGGTAGGCATTTTACGTGTCACCTGGTTTATAGTTATGTGTCGATTAGGCGCGGAGAACTTCCGTGTTGGATTTTATAAACCCGTGGAGAATGGGGAGACTAGCTAGGTAGTATATTTCATAGGGAATAATACAGATTGATCAAAGACATGTTGTAGACGGAGTATGTAACTAGGTGCGTCATATTCATTTCATCATTGAGTGCATTGGCGTAAAATATCAGGGCCTCTCATAATTTCTAAATCTGGCATTGTTCACATCACTATGCAGTCTTTGTTCCGTTCGGGCTCCATTACGTTGTGATCCCCTGCACGCATAGACGGGCGTGATCGGTGAGAATACTGCGAGGTTCGATTCCGAGAGTTCCGGTTACCGGGGTACTGATTTCCTGAAGCACCACCGTATGGCCTTCGGTCAGGGGGCGAATAGCGTGGCCCGCTAGCAGCTTGTTCATATGGAGGAGGGGGTGCGTTTGGGTCCTCAATGCCGGGCCCATGTTGTGGCTGAGGTCTAGGCTGAGAACCAACTGCATTGGCAACGCTCGAAGTTCGATTAGGTACATTGCTCAAACGGGGTGAAGGCGATGGTCGACTGGAAGAATTACTCGGGGCAGACGTGCGACGATCGCGAGCCTGTTCGTTCCCAGCATTTTCACGTCGCTCTTCTTCTTGGAACTGAAGTGAGAGCGCATATGCATAGTCTGCATCACTCTGTTCTTGAGTCGGCTCGGGGGATTTCGATGCTTCGTTTGCATTTTCCGAGTAAGTGGCTGGCTCATTCGATGCTCGGGGACTGGCAGGGGCGGAACCCGATGGGGCCGAGGGGCCAGCGCCCACGGGGCGGAAGTCGCCAGAGTAATATTCCGTGTTAAACCCCGTCACATCGACTAGAGATTCCCAAACTACCTCGGCATGGCCCGCATAGCCAGCGTCGGTAACCAAAGTGTAAAGTTGGTGAGATTGAGGGTGTTTATATAGAGTCGAGAAATGGTCGTTGCGGAAAAGAATCGAGACAGATCCGGGCATAAGTTTAGTCGAGAGCTGTGTCAAGCCAAATGGGCTTAATTGTGTCGCATTCTCAATTTCCACAAATTGTTGAATGGTTTGGATATCCGCCATGATATTCTCTTCCTCGGGTTCAAGTGCCTCGCCTCGCGCCACCCGTTCCTCAAACTCTTGTCTGCGAAAAGGCAACATTTGAATATCCTCGTAATACTGACCAGTCCGTGACATTGCAGCATGGGTAGGACTAGACCAAGAGGCAAGCCAGCCATGGATCAATCGTATACCAAACGTGCTATACAGCCGAAGATCACTGGTTTCGAAGAAAGTGCCAAATCCTTCAGTAGACTCCTAACAATAGGTTAGTATAGGTGAGCCTTGACGGATACATCGCATGTACTTACCATTGTCAAACGTGGGTTGACGTTCATGCCCGTATGCAGCATTGTCAGGAATTGAGTGAGGGCCTCGATGTCTGGGAACTCGTCGTCAGGGCCCAGGCATGTTGTCAGCTCTTCAAACATTGCCTCGATTAGCAGGCCCAGAGAAATTTGCTCGCGGGTTGACAGAGCTCTAACGATTGGCGGGTGAGCGTTGGGGTTCGCTCGCAGCACCAGTGAATTTATAAGGGCCAGCAGTGGACAGGGTCCGTTTTGATTTTGGACCAAAATCGGGGATTCCAGCAGTTGACCACTTCGATCGGTCCATCGGATGTGTCGAATGGTATAGGTTTCTGATCTTTGCTCCTTTTGTCGTGCAGCTTCTGGTACAGATAGTACGGGGCTTGCTCGGGGTTGTTGTGACTGTTGTGCCACGGAAGATGCGAGGTCTTGTTTTTCTGACAATGATCTAGCTCCGTTCGCCACTGGTTCTGAGTATACTGACGACGCAGCATGAGACCCGATCTCAACCCCTAAATTGCCAGTGGCGCTCAACTCACCCAAATCAATTAGTTCGTGAGATGTGATGGAGGTTCGACTAGAGAGAGCAACAGATGGAATGTTGATACCAGCATCTGAGCCGAACCTCCCGGCATTGGATGGGGTTTTATATTGTGCGCGGGCATGGGTTTCCCCAGCAGATGAGTCAGACGGCTGCACAGCAACAGCCGGGATATATGGATTTGACTGCACTCCTTGTAGGTAGATCTCTTGGGGGGCCGAGACCTTGATGGACTGTTGAGACCCCCAAGGTGAGTTATCATCGAGGTGGTGACCGCTTAACACGGGGCGTTGCTCAGAATGAGAATAAGAGTGAGGAGCCTGGGCCCATGGCGACTCATGCTCAGGCTCATCTAGAAGAGAGAGACGTGCAGTCATCGGAATATACCCTTCGGCTGTATAGTTGTTAGCAACAGATATTATTTTGGGAGAACTTTCAGTGTCATACATTGGCTCAATGCGTCACTATTTGAAGTTGCACGCGAATCACGGCCCCGCTCATTCCGATCCAAGAGATCTTGAGTATGCTCGGTGGGCCGGGGCTTCAAGAATGGGTTATTCGACTGTAGTTGTACCGGCAGCTCTCCAGTCAAAGCCTGAGCGGCGTCGGAATTTGGCCGCCACACATTCTCGGCCGCTTCTAATTGTTGATATACCATCAAGGTTGGTGGAACCGAGTGCCCATTGGTATTTGCATGTTCCTTGTATGCTCCCTCATACTGATTATACTGGTCGGAGCGGCCATCATCTGGCATTCGGTTATTTCCTGGCCATGAGTTCGGTGGTTGGCTGGTGGGAGACCCCACCGGCGACCGCTGTGCCTCTTCAAGTGGCATCAGGTCAAACGCAGGTGAAGTGTTGAGGTCGGGAGAGTAGATAGAGTCCTCAGAAGGAAGTCGGTTCAAATGAGTCGGGCGGTGGGAGGACGCAGAGTTGGGTGATTTGGGCAAGCGTCCGTCCAATCGAGTATTTGACTTGTTAATGTTCTCCAGACGTGGTGGGGGCTGTTTGCGCAGGCCCATGAAGACGTCCGTTGACCTTGTGGGAGGCGGAGGGGGTAAAGGTTTGAGCTCGTGTATAGTTCTAGGGATGGGAAGGCCAATAAAGCACTCAACGTCAACTGACAGCACACTCAAAAGAGACAGAATTTTCGATCTGAGAGTGGATTCAGGTTGTGAGCTCAAAATGACAACAATAAGCCATTAGGTATAGGGAAAACGCCTTGCGCTGGGGCGGCAGGGGCTGAAGTGCCCGTATACGCGTATACGTAAGTGATAGGTAACAGCCTAGTGTTGAGGTTGAGCTCGGAAATGCGGAAATGTATGCTCCAGATGGAGAGAAAGCTATGTTGAAAAAGGCAATGACGGAGGTGGAAGATGATCTCAGAGTCTCTCTCTCTGAGGTCTGTCTCTTCCTATCTCTCGCAAGGCACCCAGATTCCGCAGATCCACCCGATCGCTGGTTGACCTGGGGGAAGCTCCGACGCTAGTATTCGTATTTACCGTATTATTCACATGAAGGAGTGGCCTCGGTGAAATGGCGGTACTAGCACGGTATGGGATGGTATGTTGGAGACTTATGACGACATGGGCGCTGGAGCCAGTGAATTAAGGCATTATATTCAGGCATCAGCACATGAGGCATCAACACTTCAGGCATCAATAATTAAGGCATCAATATCCCGGACTATCTATCCACCCGGCTGTGAGTATCGAGTATCCTCGTCCTCTGATTGGTTGTAATTCTATCGCGCATAAAAGTCCCCAGAACAATTTTGTGGAAGAGCTCGAGGCACAGCTGTTCCATCGCCATCATGCATTCCTATATTCGCCCGGGCCAGTTCGTGGGTATTCGGCTCCAGTCGGATCAATTAAGGCTCATCCAGATCATCCCTGATACGTAAGTACTCTCTACTATATGCGGGGGAAAGATTCCATCGCAAGAACTAACATTTGACCAGAATCGTCAATTTGAGTAGATTCGGTAGCTTTGCCGCCAATCAGATTATTGGACGACCTTTCTATTTCACCTTTGAAATTCTCGATGCGTGCGACGACGCTGGCCACCAACTACGTGTCGTGTCAGCAACCGAGTTGCATGCGGAGACCCTCCTCGCGGACGGGGAGGGAGATGGGGAGGGTGACGACGTGGATACTGGCGAAAATGGAATACCGATGCGAACAAATCGTCAAATCAATGACGAAAACTCTTCCCAGAAATTGACCTTGGAAGAAATTGAAGAATTGAAGAGAGAGGCCGGTGGCGCGGGGAAAGACATTGTCGCAAAGCTCTTGGAATCGCACAGCGCAATAGACCAGAAGACCGCATTTTCTCTTGCCAAATACACGCTACGAAAACGCAAGAAGTATCTGAAGCGGTTTACCGTCCTCCCACTGGACGTTGCCCTTCTCGCCAATTACTTGATCGAAGAACGGGATGCGCAAAAGTCCATGGAGCTACGGGACGAACACATCGGTCTCATCGGGTGCTGGGGCAATGTACATCATAGCGGAAATGTTGAGGTAGGTGAGGGAATGAAGCCGCATGGACGTTATGCTATCGTTGATGAGACGGGTGGACTTGTTGTTGCCGCGATGGCTGAGCGCATGGGAATTCTATATCCCCATGATGCCGACGAAGACCCAACAGAGGATCAAGGCGTTCCAGCCCCCAATGCCACAGAATCCCAACCTACCAACGGCCCCTCAAAGCCCCGGCGCATACGTCCCCAGCCAATGTCCGCTACTACCAACACCATCACCGTTATCCACCCATACTCACAACCAAACCTGTCACTCTTGAAATTCTTTGGCTATGACACCAACAACCCCGATGAATCCCACCCACTCCACACCCATCTCAAATCAATTTCCTGGATGCAGTTGGCTGACCCCAATTCCGATCCGCTCTATGCCAACGAACCACCCATCATACCCGCAGAGGAATTGGCTGAGCTTAAACAAAGCAGGCGCACTGCGTATTACCACAAGCGCAATCGATGGGGGCGAGTTAAAGCAGTTGTGGATGAGAGCCGGGCCGGTAATTTTGACGGTCTGATCGTGTCCACCTTGCTAGAGCCAGCAAGCGTTCTAAAAACAATGGTCCCGCTCCTTGCCGGGTCTGCCCCCGTTGTCGTGTATTCTCCGACAGTCGAATCTCTGGTTGAATTGACAGACATGTACTCCACTGCTCGGAGGACCGCATTCATCAACAAAAAGCGAGAACTGGAATCGCAGAGTTTAGAAGGAGAGGCTGTTGATTTGTCCCCACTTCATGAAGAATTTGTGGTTGATCCGACAATTCTCCTTCCACCTACCTTGCAAACGTCTCGTGTGCGCCCTTGGCAAGTTCTGCCTGGTCGAACCCACCCTCTTATGACTGGACGTGGTGGCGCAGAGGGATATCTCTTCCATGGCATTCGCGTGTTCCCCGCCGCACAGAATATCCAGGCTGCTGGCAACGTTCGCAAGAGACGAAAGGTGGAGACGACATCGACCCCGATCAGTGATCGAGACGTGGAAATGACGTCCTAGCTTTCACGAATGTACGCCCTAAACGCCCTCAAAATAGATTCAATAGCATTTCAATGTACAATTACAACAACTTACTTCTTATCTTTCGTGTGATCCGACTTCCTCTAGTTGCTACCCCTTATTTTGCTCATTGAGTTAGGGTTAGCGGGGATGGGGTCAACCCCCAGATATGCAAGTATCCTCGACCAAGCCTCTCTGGTCGCTACGCGAAGTGCTTGGGTGGGGTTCTGAACCAAGTATCAAATTCATTCATGCGCTGAATTTCATCAAACAATATACAGCAACGCTCGTCGTCTAGAGACTCTTTCCCATGAACTTTCTCTTCGTGAAACTCAGCCAGAACTAAATTTGGTCAGTATTTCAGATAAATCAGGAGTTTATCCTTTGCTCCCACTTACCTTTGATGGCCCGACTCCACCGGGGTATAATCTGGCGTGTAGGCGGATGGCAATTTCCTGTCGCACTTGCGAGATAAACCTAAAATTGCAAGAGCCGGTTAGCGTAAATTGATCTGCGATGTATAGCAGCGAGTATCTCACTGGCGAAGAGTCTCGGCATCCTGGCGGTCACGCGGGGGCTCAAAGGCCTGGTTAAGCGGGAACGACACATCACCGGGAATAGCAAAGTTGTCAAGGGCGGCGTTGGTCAGGGCCTGAGAATACGATTGTCAATCATAGTTCTGCTATATCGGGCTTTTAGTATCGGATATCGAAATTTACCTTCTCGGCTTCACGGGCATTCATAGTTGGCTTGACCTTTCCGAGGCAGTCGCTGATAAACAGAGTTCCATAAATGAGCATACGGTCCGCGGGGCCATTGATCTCGAAGTTGCGGAACAAGACATTGGCACGGAAGAGCGATAGGATTTCATCGACGCAATCATAAGATTCACTCTCTGGGGACACATCGAGGTCGTCGGTGTTGGGAAGCGGGGGCAATGTGTATGCGGGGCCGCGAGTACGGGTTCGGAGGGGGAGAATAGGGAAGTTTCCTAGTCAGGAGACATTCCATGGTCAATTTGGTCCTTTCAATGTTGATTCATAGCCTAGGAACTCCTGCGCTAGACTCGATGGGAGTTCTCATACCTATCACGGGGACATCGCGGTCCTCCAGGAAGATGGAGTGGTATGCCTGCATTGAAGGTTAAAAGGGGGCTCCAGGGACATATGAAGGTAGCATAACATACTGGCATGCTGAATGCGTTAAATAATTTAAATAAGAAGTTCAATCAAAGAGACGGCGGAGGGGACAAGTTGACCCGTTGGAGGTTAGGCAGTTGAGGGATGTCATCTGTGGAGTCCCCCAAGCTCCATGATTTTCCGCCCCGAGCCTCTTTACGCGCTCCACGCGTCAAACCATTTGGGCAATTTTACACGATTTTACCTGCTCTTCTTGATAGGACTTTTGATATTGATTATTTATCTCCACTGAAGAAACCTTCGTCATGTCAGACTACGAGGATGAAATGGACGTGGATGCGCCCAAGGACGTGCAATTTAGCTCCGACAATGTCAGTGGAAAAAAGAGAACTGTCGCCGATCTACCAGTCGAGGCTCAAGATAATTTGCCATGGTAAGTTTTACAATCGTACCGATTGTGTTCTCTATCACTGACAGACTTGTCAGGGTCGAGAAATACCGACCAAGCAGCCTGGATGATGTCTCTGGCCATCAAGACATTCTCGCGACTATCAATCGGTTCGTGGAGACAAATGTAACAAATGCCCCTGATAAAAGTTGTACGATGGGCTCTGAATAACATTTTCATCCAGCGGCTTCCCCATCTCCTCCTTTATGGACCTCCAGGAACCGGAAAGACCTCGACTATCCTAGCCCTGGCGCGGCGGATCTACGGCACCAAAAACATGCGACAGATGGTGTTGGAGCTGAATGCAAGTGATGACCGTGGCATTGATGTTGTTCGAGAACAAATCAAGACCTTTGCAAGTTCGTGACCTAGGGTTCTCAGGTTGAACTACAAGCTTACTGTGAACACCAACAGGCACGAAACAGATCTTCAACATGGCCCCTCAGGGCACTGCCGGCTCCCCCCTGGCAGGCTTTAAGCTTATCATTCTGGACGAAGCCGATGCGATGACTTCGACCGCACAAATGGCCCTCCGCCGTATCATGGAGCGCTACACGGCCAATACCCGATTCTGCGTCATTGCCAACTACACACATAAGCTGTCCCCAGCACTCCTGTCCCGGTGTACGCGATTCCGCTTTAGTCCACTGAAAGAAGTCGATATTCGGGCCTTGGTCGACAAAGTGATTGAGAACGAGGGTGTCAGGATACAGCCCGACGCGATTGATAGTCTAGTGACCCTGAGCAAAGGTGATATGCGACGAGCATTAAACGTGCTCCAGGCATGCTTTGCCAGCAGTAAGCTCATACCCTTCCTCCCTGCTCACATCCAGCCCAATTGACGTATATTATCTTTCAGGTATTCCGCTACCGATGAGAGACGCTCCTAAAGCCCCTCGTCCCGAGCCCGAGACTGTCACTAATGCGACTATTTACGACTGCATTGCCGCCCCGCACCCGTCCGATATCCAAGAAATCATGACCACCATCCTCTCCACCAGCGATGTCACTTCCTGTCTAAACACCGTGCAAACCCTCAAGACCACCAAGGGTTTAGCTTTGGCCGACATCCTCTCCGCGCTAGCAGATCAACTCCAACAGCTGGAAGTCCCTGCTCAAACACGTATTACGTGGCTCGAGGGACTGGCCGAGATTGAATGGCGACTTGCTGGGGCCGGTTCAGAAGCTATTCAGACTGGAGGGCTGGTCGGAGTGGTGCGAAATGGATGTGAGTTAATGAGTGACAAGGGTGTCACGGTGGCATAAGGACAAGTGATACGATCCAAACATTCTCTAATTTTTCCTGTTTCTTCTTGTCACGATATAAATGTAGCAATCTGGATAGGGCTGGAGTCTGCAGGCGAAAAGGAGCAAGTTTTGGCTTTTTTTTTTTCTTTCTTTTTTACCTACTGCATGTGTGTACCATGTATGTATCCATGGATGTATGTAGTAGAAAGCTTTATTTATTATCGTCAGGTCATCCTATTATCATTCTATTGTCACTACTCCGCACTCCGTACTAGTATACCACATACTAGTATCCGCTATCCTCCGCTATCGCAACTCCGAGGCCTACCGCGGAGATGTTTTCAATTAGCTAATTTGAACTTGTCGGGATATATTGACCAATGACTTGTCTATTGAAATTCCTCCACTAAGCTACTCTCAGACTAACTAATGCACACTTATCAGTTTTACCCCGCTAAGCTTGTCAGCTTAGGGTTTGAAGAAACAAGGGAAAAGACCCTGACCGGGGGAGGAGTCAACGGGTCTTGTCCGCAAGACTCCGTAGATAAGAAGGGTTTGTTCCCCCGGATTTTTTTGGGGGTTGCTCGATTTCTTCTCTATTAGCTTCTTTATTTCACCATGCGTTACTCTATCCAGTCCGGCTTTTTGTTGGCTGCATCTTTTTCCCCTCTTGTTGATGCTGAGCGTGTGCTGGGTGCGTATATTTTCGCCCGCCATGGAGATCGAACGCCAAAGGTCTTTGGTAACACTCAACTGACGGATCTGGGCTACCGGGAGGTCTTTGATTCGGGATCTTTTTACAACGAGCGATACATCTCGTCAAACTCTTCCAAGCAGATCGAGGGCATTAGTGCCGAGGTTGTCAACCCAAAACAGATCAGTGCCTCTGCTCCTTCGGATACTGTACTGCAGAATTCCGCCACTGGCTTCCTACAGGGCGTATACCCCCCCGTAGGGAAAGTGGCTTCCCAGACCCTGGGCAATGGAACCTCGGTCGAGGCACCATTGAACGGCTACCAGCTCATTCAGTTGGTACCTGCCTCTACAAGCAAGAACGCCGAGGATTCTACTTGGTTGCAGGGCTCCAGTGGATGCCAGAAGGCAACCGTGAGCAGCAACAACTACTTTACCTCTGAAATGTACACCTCCCTGCTATCCTCAACCAAGGAGTTCTACCAATCGCTTTCGCCCATGCTGGACGGTGCATTTGCCTCGTCTGATATGACCTTCAAGAACGCCTACACAATCTTCGACTACTTGAACGTCGGCAATATCCATAACTCTACCAGTCAATTCCCTCACAAGTCAGACCTGACCGATGAGGTATACCACCAGCTGATCTCTCTAGCTGGAAGCCATGAATTCAACCTGGCTTACAACTCCTCCGAGAAAGTGCGCGCCATCGATGGTGCCGTCCTGGCGGGTGAGATCCTGGCTGGACTCAACGAGACCATCACTACCAAGGGCAAGTCCAAGCTGAACATCGGATTCGGCTCCTATGGCACAATCTTTTCTCTCTTCGGTCTCTTGCAGATGCCTGCTGCATCCGTCAACTTCACCGGAATCCCGGACTACGCTTCATCTATGGTCTTCGAGCTGGTGACGAACGCCAGTGGCACCGAATTCCCAACTGACAAGTCCGATCTCAGCGTGCGCTTCATGTTCCACAATGGTACCATCACCGGCTCATCTGAGCCTACTGCATACCCACTATACGGTCAGTCCAGCGAGCTTCTCTCCTGGGATGACTTTTCCTCCAAGACCAGCGAGATCGCTGTGACTTCTGATGACGAGTGGTGTACCATGTGCGGCAACACAGATGGCAAGTGCGCTGGTTCGGACAGCACCAGCAGCGACTCCGGCTCTGCTAGCACCTCTAGCACTAGTGGCTCGGGAATGTCACTCGCTGTGGCGGGTGTCATTGGTGCTATGGTTACCCTCGCAGTGATTCTTGGTCTGGAGGCTATCTTCTTCCTGCTTGGTGGATTCCGCATTGCAAAGCGGAACAAGGCCAGCCCTGAAACAATGAGCTCGCCAGTTGTTGTGGAGGCGGATAAAAAGGTTTAGGCTGATGGTTTCTCCGAATGGAATGTGACTTGGGTGGAAGGATTCGCAATGCGTAATGAATGTATGAGAATGCAATAATAACTCGAAACTGATTTTAAAACTATACAATCCAAGTAATATAACATCTCTTCATCCAATCTTGAACACCTTGTGGACATCCATATCAAAGACAAGTGACCATCCCGCAGATTCACCGCCTTAGATCAACATCTTCCCAAATCCTCTTTTCTTCTCTTCTCTCTTTTCTTCTCAACCCCAGAATGCCTCGCCAACAAATCAATTTAGAACCCTACCGGGATGATATCATTACTCTTTACCATCATGGCATCAGTAGTGACTCTATCAGCCGTACCCTCGAAAGTTGTCATAACATCCAAGTGAAGGAGCGTACCATCCAGTCCCGCCTTCGCAAGTGGGGCATCCGCAAGCGACACCGGACAACGACAGGCGACGAGGCTTTGCATGCGCGCATTAAGATGCTTTTCATGCAGGATAGGCTGACCGATAAGGCTATGCTCAACATGCTGCAGAAAGAAGGTTACGGTATCTCCGAACGCACTTTGCGCCGTCTGCGGTTTAAGTTAGGACTCCATGCCAGAGCTTCGGAGCAGGAACAGCACCAGGAACTGGAGCAAGAACAGAAGCAGAAGCAGACAAATATTCCACAGCCTCGGCCAGAAGACCAACCGGTGTGAATATGGCTTGCTGGAGCCGAACCTTGATCTTCCACTGGGTTCCATCAAGCAATATCCCCATGCGCGACACATCATGACGATTATCAGTAATCTCACCCTACGCGACAACACTGGACTCTTCCCATGCGACTCACCTGCGGCTGTCTATGTATCGACCTCTATCAAGACTCTGGCAGTGAATGATCTCATGACTCCATTTTCTTGAATCGTCTCTAGCCGGCACGTGCTTCCAAGGTTGGCCTCTCAATGGCCGATACACGTCTCGATTTTACAACCGATCAAACTTTTGTCAATGTGAAGTACCTCCTCGCAAAACAAGATCTTGCAGTGACGATTCGGTGAGCTGGGGGAGTGTATCTTCCTTGAGCCATTCAACCACCTACCAGCATCCACTGCCACCAAACATCAAGCCTGATAAGAACTCTTAGCATGCGCTCAACATACCCATCAGAGCATCCCTTAGCTCCCGCTGCTAGTGATGATCCCCAAATGCGACAAAATTCCATGCCCAACGCTCAACGTCCCATCTCATGTTACTTGGCTACTGTGCTGCTTTGGGTCTCATTCCGATACTAGGGAAATATGTGAAAGGTGACATGTGACATGTAGAGTTGAATTCAAAAGAAATTGATCTTCATTACTTTTTCAATTAATCTTTATCTTCCTAAACAATGTCCTTGGACACCAAGTAAACAAGGGCTGGATCGACGTCACGTGCCATGACGTTCCTGTCGAGCTTTTGATCGGAGAAACCAACCCGTTGAATCGCAACACTCAAGAGGGGTGTAAATATCCCCGCATACACTCAAAATCCTCGCTCTAACCCCCCTGTGACACACGCTGTAAGCCGGCAGCTTACTTGCCCATAATGTCCTCCCAATACGCTAGCGAACCCAATCCCACTGCGTCGGCCACGCTCAACACGACGGTTGGCCCCATCCAGATCGCGCTCTTCGCAAATCAGGCCCCTCTTACCTGCAAGAACTTCCTCCAGCACTGCAAAGACAACTACTATGCCGATACAATCTTCCATCGGGTGGCCCCCGATTTTGTGATCCAGGGTGGTGATCCCACGGGCACTGGCTCCGGCGGAACTTCTATCTATGAATACCCGGAATTCGAATTTGATCCTGAAGCTCGGGACCCCGATGAGCGGGTGGTTCTACGCGATGAGATACACAGTCGGTTACGTTTCAATCGACGTGGTTTGCTAGGAATGGCCAAGAGCGAGGACGGGACATACGGCAGTCAATTTTTCATCACGCTAGCGAACACCGAGCGTGAGATGAATGGGCAATGTACGATTTTTGGAAGACTAGAAGGGGACAGCATCTACAATGTGTTAAAGATTGCGGACGCGGAGCGCATTGCGGGCACTGAGCGTCCTGTTTATCCGGTCAAGGTGACTTCCTGCGAGGTCGGAGAACTGGGGCCATTGGAGGGCAAGTTAAAGGACAGAATGACAGTCTCAACTGCCGGAAAGGCAGAGAAAGCTGTACCCAAGAAAAAGAAGAAGGCCACTAAAGGCGGGAAGACGCTTCTGAGCTTTGGAGACGAAGGAGACGAAGAAATGCCCATGCGCCCAGCAAAGCCGAAATTCAACACCAACTTGGTCATGGATGCGCCAGGTGCAAAGCCCGAAATATCAAAACCCAAACCCCGAGCCGAAGCCCCATCACAGCCGCGCAAACGGCCCCGGTCGCCATCTCTAGATCGATCACCGTCTACAGAGCGTAAAAAGCGACCAAAGACACCAGAGCCGGAAGCACAACTCCCCCTACCTGACCCTGAGTCGCCTACTCGGTCTCCGACCCCAGACGCCCCACCCGCAAAGGAGTCCAAGCTGTCGCGGACAAACGCTCAGATTGCCGCTCTAATGGCATCAATGCGCCGAGACGTCGATGTCGGTCCTAAGGACACAGGCCGAAAGAAATCCGCACTTGAAGCCATGATCCCCGAGACCTCAATCCGGGGACGGAAACGACCACCTCCAGGGACGGCAAATGGCTCCAGTCGCAATGGGACAGGACCCAGTAGCGCCGCAGAGCGAGAAGCATTGCAGCTCTTCAATGCCTTCAAAGCCAAGCTCGAAGGCGCTAAACCTGAACCAACTACCACAGCATCACATAGCAAAAGTCACACCGACAAAGACACCGAAAATCGGACTGAAGAGGAAGAAGACGAAGAGGCCCAACTCTGCGACCTGCACTTCATTGCAAACTGCCAATCCTGCCAGGCATGGGACGACCCTAAGGTAGAAGCAGACGACCCTGAACAGCAAGATGGAGGTTGGCTCTCGCACGAACTCCGCTTTGGGAAAGATACCCTAGGCAAAGACTTGAACTGGAAGCGCGAGCACGGAGGCGAGGCAGACTCACTTATGGTAATTGATCCTCGTGAACGAGAGAAGGAGGTGGTTGGACGAAAGCGGGGATTCCAGCGTGATAGAGAGCGTGAACGTAAACGGGAGCGAGTGGGTGACTTGGAATGGGATAAGGGACGCTGAATCTTCTTATTCTTAAATGCCATTTGTTTTAATATTTCTATACAAATATTATCATAGCCTATCAATATCTTGACCCCATACATATACTGGGGATCTTACTTGTCGAATATTGTTAGCCAGGCGCTACATGAGTTGTAGGTAAGCGCCGGCGTCTTCCAAGGGTATAAAGGCAGTTTCAGGACATGCACATCCCCAAAGACTCCTGGGATTGGTTATTATGTTCGCCTCATTCTTTTGTGCCAGCCTCATTGCATTCTATATCCAATGACGGTCGAAAGCAACACACCATAATGACGGAGTATATGGGAGTTCCAATCGTGGAAGGTTCCTCATAAACCACATTCCCTGTCTATTTCTCAGGTGTCATCGTCTAACCCATCCATCTTTTCATTTTCTCAAAAAAAAAGTGTCCGTCATGACTGAACGGAAGAAATATCTCAATGCAAAAGATTTCCAAGATGGTCGGTTCCCTAAACATGTGAGTAGGTGAACAATTTGCAAGTCCAACAACGCTAACTATACACAATACACCAAAAGGCCTTGTGGCACTGGATCGTGAAATGAGACAGAATATCTGGCTCACTGCATTCGCGCCCATTCGACTGATCACTGCAGGTGGCTTTCTTGCCGTGTCGTATCTCAAAAACCGCGACAGCACAGGTGATGTCGACTACCTGATTGACCCGGAATTCGCTGCAGACAAGGACATTCAAAATGCCCTTCATAGCACCATCCGCACTGTGGCACGTCAACTACAGTATGACGACGACTGGATCAACGAGGCTATGGCTGTATTCGTGACCTCAAAGGCTCGACAGACATTATTTGAACGAGCCGAGAAACAAGGCATCATACTTTTCAAAGGAGAAAATCTCGAGATCCTGGCAGCTCCGATTGAATGGGCCCTGGAGCGGAAACTGAGGAGAATCTACGCTGCAGATCGCGACCGGAAGGCAGAAATGGATATATCAGATGCAATTGCTTTTTTGAAGCACTTGAGGGAACATAACAATGGCCTTCTGGATTCGGAGACAATTCGCACGATGAATATGAACGGGTTCGATGTGATTCCTGATCAAAAAACGATGCAACAGATAGCCGATGCATACCGCCGCGAGCATAACGAGGAGATTTTCAAATGAAGTGGATTTGACAGGTGCGGGGGCTGGCTGGTTCAATTGGACTTGGTCAATGAAGTTGATGTGATAATCAGAGAAGTGAATCGCCTCTAGATAGTATAGAGCCAGCCTGTATTGGTGATGATATTGCGGCGGGCAAAGTTGCGACCTTTGCCATTCTTCTCGAGTACCAGATTGCCCTCAGCATCCACCATCTCTACTGGGACCGACAGCCTCAACAGACTTTTATCGATAGGTGCCACATTCTTTGTCCAGTCTGGCAATTTTTCCGGAGTGAAAGGGGGCCAGGGATCTCCATCCTCCTCACGAAATACATGTTCTCGATTTCTGCGCAGACCCAAGCCCAATCTCCAGTTAACTGCCTCGTGCAATTCCTCCATAATCGAAGCGATCATAGCATAACGGAGAGGGTTTTCATCTTTGGGGTCTGGTATCTCCCCCAGCTTCCAGTCTGACCGAAAGAAAAAGTACTCTGTTTCATACCCCATCAGCTCGTAACGATCTGCAAGGTGGAGCTCATAGAGCCGGTAGATGGATCGCAGCGGTGTGTCTCGCGCGCGCCAGATCGGAATGCAGCGAAGATTATGTATAGCGCCAAAATGAGATCGAATTATACCCGTTTCATTTTTTGCATCTTCAATAAGTGCGCGAAGGGAGAACGGACCCGGTATTGGGAAGTACCAGGACGGATAGGGGATGAACAAGCGCAATAATGCGAGTATGGGATACTTGTGCTGGTGGCGGAGTCGGATGAGGCTACTGCGTATGCGCAAAGGTGACTCCCAATAGCGAAGCCATGTTCGAAAACGGGCCCAGAGAGAGATCTTTGGCCGGGGGCGACGTGGAGGCATTGTCAGCAAGTCGGGGAAGAGTTGGAGATTTGGAGAGTTCAACGATAATGGAGCGGGGCGGTGATGCCTTGGATGCCTCAGGCCTACATTTTACAGTCCTGCGATGTGATCAGTGCACAATACCTCCTACTGAAATGGCGCCCAGCTCATTTGGAAGTGTTGAAATCATACAGGGGAGGGTGAGATTACTATTGCCAATCTCCACTTTTTTTTTGGCATTTTCAGGCGATTTACTTACCGAGTTGTCTCTGTGGCTAAGCTTGTATAACTTCTTAAAGGTATTCTATCTATAGCCAGGGGCCTTTCACTAATAGTAAAACTAATCCATCTTTTAGAGGTCATCTCACTTAAGGAGTCTTGACTTCGAGAATCTCGGCGTGTGGGTTGGAGTCATTTTAGCCGTGATACACTAATGCTCAGCTCTGCTAGAGTTCAATATTAAATCCACCAAATGGTTCGGGTATCGTCATATCAAACAGTGTGTTTGTCCAGATCAGACTAGGTATACTATCAGCTCTATCTTAACTAGGTATAAACAAGAAATTCCACATATCCCCACGGCTCCTGGCGAGACACACTAGGAGAGGATACCCCCTGGGCCCCCAACCAAGAAATCCTCAGCTCCAAGTACATATGACAAGATCTTTACTCACCTTGGTCATCAGCTTAGTGTTTGTCAAATAGCTTACATCTCCAGTCTCTCCCTACTTCCCCATTGGCCCTCCCCTTTGTTATGTATCGATCAACTAGACAACCCAAGTAAGTCTGACTCCTGAGCAGCACAAATGAACATCCCCTAAAGTTTGCCAACCAAACTACTCGCAATTGCAGGTAAACCCAAGTACAAGTCTCTCTCTCTCTCTCTCTCTCTCTCTCTCTCTCTCTCTTCCAGCCAATGCGTATGTAGGGCTCGGCCACAGGCAAACCTTGGAAGGGTTAAGTATGCCGGGCCGTAGATCTCGGATCTCGGGTGATCTGCGGGTAACCGTGGACTCCGGTATCCACTTATCCCGAGACAGTGTGTCAGTTTAATATCGATCAATGCTTCAGACTTGGCTGGTGAGGAGCGGATAATCATTCTGCAGAGTAATAACAAGGAATTATAGTCAATGCATCATATCCCCAAGGATAAGTAAGTTAGAAATGCATCGGCAGTGTATCCAAAATCATCATGCTACGTACGTGTACTCGATCCGAGATCAAGAAGGTAGAGCAAAGGTATCTCATTAAAGTTCCAGAGATTGGATCATTCGTGGATCATAATAGGTTTTTACAGCCTAGTCAAATTCCCCCAGGCACGTGAATAAACCCCATATCAACAAATAAACGCCTGAGTGTACGCCGAGAAGTTTCCCATCCAAGCCCTAACCCGTGCGTGCCAATCTCCTCCGTCTGTTATTCCTTGCGCTGTCGACAGAATCATGCCTTTCTGCGCCGTTTCGTCGCACTGCCCCCATCATTTACAGTTTCACCTGGATTCTCTGTGGCTGCGGGACTGGTGGTCTCGCTATCCGTCAACTGCTCGATCACGCGCCCGGATTCATCGTAGCCGACACCGTCAAAGCCATAGTTGTAGGTGGGGTCCCCCTGCCCATTATGAGGGGTTTCGAAGAGATCGGGCTCGGCAGGGATGTGATCAAAATCGAACAGGTCGTTGGTGTCTCCATCATCGCCTTGGGCGGTCCCCACAGAATCGTGTGTATTCTGGCCTGTCCCCAAGTGGCTCATCTGATTCTCTGCCTGTTTCTTGATATCGGAACCTGCATCTCCAATGTCGGTGAAGTAGTCGTTGTTGAAGATTTGGTCAAGATCAAGCGGCGGAGGAGGTACATTGCCCTCACTATCGATGCCGGGGATAGTACCATTCGGGCTCAGGGGTTGGAGAAGACTAGTCAAGTTCTGGACGGAACGATCCTGCTCAGCTTGCATCTTGACTAGGTTGTCGATTTCTTGTCGCGTGCTGGCTAGTCTACCCGAGTAGTTGTGCGGCATGGGTGGTGGATGCGGCGAGATAAGCGCATTGTTGGGTGATACGCCAGCGTTGGGTTCTGATGAATTTGTTTCGTTGGCCATGAGTCGAAGCATATCGGCGCGTTGATTTGCCGTGAGGGGAACATTACCACCATGGTTTTCGAGTGAGGAGAGCACATTGGGGAACTCTGAAAAGTTTGTGGAAAGCCCGTTGCGTGCATTGGAGTTTTGGATTACAGACATAATATCCCGTTGAGGGGAATTCTCGTCTGTTGGCTGTCCTGGGGAAACGTTTGGGGCGCTTGGGCGGGGGCTGTGGTCAAAGACCTCCTCCACATGGCCGTGCTGGTTGGCGCTGGGTTGTCGAGCATGACCGCGAGACCGTGTGTCATAGGAGCCACTGGCTGATGGTGAAATTGTGGAGGACCGAGTATACGCATCCGCTGCGGGCGGAGCCTTCAAAAGCAGCGGGGGTTTCTTCATTGTTCTCTGAGCACTCGGGCTAGTCATTGATCCTAAAGCATTGGTAAGGTAATCATCATCAACATCCACAATGTTTCCTTGGTCCTGCGAAATGGCTCCTGCAAAAGAATTCGCGAGGTTTTGTGGCCCACCCTCTCCCTGCAAACTGCGGTTGTATACGGTTGCAAGGAATGTTAGAATGGCATTGATCGAGTTCTCATGGCGAGTGTGTTGCTCTTGGAAGTTGGCTGCTTGGGCATAGAGTTGCTCGTGTTCTTTTCGTAGCCTAGTGATTGTAGTTGAGATGATTGACTGCTGTTGACGAATCGCCTGAAGTTCGCGATATACCCCAGAAAGTTGCTCATTGGGTACAGAGCTATCCGTGACTAATGACAATTGCTGTGGTCTGGGAGCACGGTTGTCGCGAGGAGCCGGGGCACCCTCTTCGACATAATCGTCCATGTCGTTGTCATCAATATCTTCCGTCTTCACGCGCGTGCCGCCCTTGCTAGGTTTGCTCGCATGCCCGCCGCCTCCGGCATTCTTTGGCTTCTGAATGAGCCATAGCAAGTCTGGATGACCTCGTTTGAAATAAGGGTTTGCGTATTCGCTGGGGCTCTTGTTTTTCCGTTCGCTGGCACGCATTGAATTATCAGAAAGTCCGACCTTCTTATGAAAGCCGTACATGTTCAGCTGTCGGACGAATGAGGCGTAATTATTGTGCTTGAAGAGCTCGGGGATCAATGTTCTCGCAAACTCATCTTCATCTAGGACGACGAAAGAATTGCCATCGTCGGACCATCGAATCAACTCCGTATTCTTAGATTCGTCCAAGAAGCTGCGGTTCTCGGTCAGTGCTATTATTGATCACAAAGCGAGAGATCTATCATACCTGCTCAATTTCTGTACAAATGGCGGAATTTGCTTTCGTTTTGCCTGTGAATCTCTCTTCGCAGTCAACGCTCGCCGGTAGAGCTCCTCTAGAGACTCCCCCCATGCGCCGCTCTCTCCATTTCCATTGTTTCCTCCGTTTTCCACATACGAAGCAGGAGGTTGCTCGTAACCACGGTTTCGGCTAACCACCTGGTTCGCTTGTCGGCGGGCGAGCTGGTTAGATGCTGTCGCAGCCGGTGCAGACACATCTTGGGGTGGCGCGAAGCCTGCAGGGTTGTAAGAGGGATCGGAGAAGGCGGTGGTATTGATGGCATTGACGGGGGGGTTCTGGCCCCATTGTAAGAATTGATCGTTCGAAAGCTGAGAGCCGGGGTTGGCAGCGGTCGGGAAGTTCGGTACAGGGTTCATCTGAGGATGAACAGGTGGTACTGTTCCCGGTGCAGGTCTCTTGCGAGTCATTCCTTGCGAGCTCATCGTGAATAGGCTGGCGTAATGGCGTCGAGTTGAGTCTTATCGCGGTGGGGTTCGATATCGAATTGTATCGCGATTTTCTTTAGTCTCTGAATAGGAGACTGAGTTGACCGCAGGAATTTTGCCTAGGAGACAAAGGAACCAGATGCGAACTCAGTATGCAGGAAGTTGTTCATCCAAGTCGCTTCCTAATTTTGAGTCAAGAAGGCTTTGACCACAGAACCGAGAGAGAAAAAAAAGTGGATGGCACTGATCAGGGCGCGAAATCTGTCGTATCGACACTGAAATAGACAAGATAATCACAAGAATCGATAACAGTCGGCAAATCAAGGACCAGCAGTGATTAATACTAGGCAGATGACGCTCAATGGGCGCGTGAATTGTCCAACATCCAGAATAAGGCGGGAGGCTCCAGCAGAAAGCGCCCACTGGGCGGTGAATGAGTTGATATGCCGAGTATTATGTCTAGATGCACCAACGTTAGAAGAACTGAAAATAATCAAACGAATGTACAATTTTGTTAACAAAATGAATATGACCTCTTATGCCACTCGGCGTTCCGGGGGAGGCGTTGAATAAGTCAGCAGGATGGGTGGTGACGAGTACAAGTACCTCATATTACCATGTGATCACGCGTGGCTATCAGGTATCAGTACCTATAGATGGACTGCTATGTGGAATTCTAGAATTCACAATGGCAATGTCAATATCAATAATGCCATTTCATGTTTATATCCTCTCAGGTATCTGAATTTTGCAGCAACCAACTACCATTAAGCAGTACGCAATTGCCCCCCTCCTTCAGAAGCATTCACACAGCTCACTCGATAGTTCATATGGAACTAGCTTCCCCTATCAAATTCTGGAACTCCGTCAGAATCTGTTGCCATAAGTCAGGGTGCCTCTGCGTAAAATTCTCGACCTGTTTAGGAGCAGACAAGTCTTCCTTCATGCGGGACTCATCCTTAGTCCCATTCAGCACCGCCACATCCTTCAAGCCCATGACTAGAGTATAAAAGGCAGCAGCCGGGGTTATGTTAACATGGTGACTAAGTTGCTGCACTGGCTCAGAGCGCACGAGGTCCGGATTCGCTGTCAAAGTCCAAAAGCTTTGGTATATGACCCGATTCTCGCGGCAGAACGCGCGCAGAGGGACATCAAACAGAGTGTCCTCGTAGAACCTGTTCTGTACCACTGATGGCTTCACAGTTGTCTTGGACGAGGTACACAATTCTCGAAGTATAGGCAATGTACAATTGGAGATACCTAAATTCCGGATACGGTGGGGGACATATGTCTCGAGGGCGTGCCAAGCTTCTAGGGTCTGGGCTAAAGTTGACAGTGGCGAATGGATGATCACTGTGTCAATGTAGCTCTCATCCACGGATATGGGGTCAACTTCTGAGCGAAGATTGTGCAATGATGATTTGATAGATGCATGGACCTGATCCGTCACCGTCGCTGACGGATCATAGGGCATATTGGCCAGATCCTGTGCCGAGACAGGACTATATTTGGTTTGTACCTAATTATAGTTAGCTACCAAATCCCTAAATCTATTTAAATTAAAAAATAGTAACTGCTCACTCACGTATATGTCTGCTCGGCCGACGATCCCATCAGCGATTGCTCTGCGAATCCCATCACCAACGAGATCCTCTTGGTAATGGCGGGGTTGGGCCGCTGTGTCCACAGCCCGAAAACCGGCTTTGATTGCGTTGTAGACCAAATCAGCACTGCGTTCTTTCTTCCAGGCTGTGCCGTAGACGAAAACTGGGATGGTGGAGACAGTGCCTTGAGTTGGACGCAGGCAGTACTTTTCCCACATATTGCTGACAGTCCGAGTCATCTGTGAGAGAGAGATCTAGAAATGGTTCGTAATTGACTGGCTTTGATTGAGTGTGTAGGAATCAGAGCAGAAGTACATCTAACTTAGAACTGTTCCCAATGATGTTATGATTGCGGGGTCCACTTCAACGCTTTTCTTACTAAGTAGAAACCCAATTGGAAGGTTACCTGGGTACCTTCAGGGCTGGACGATGGAAGTGATACTTTGCCGGTTATAATATACTGGAGAGACTATGGTAAATTCACTAGTTCTACTCAGAATGCGGCAAAAATACTGATAGTCACATTAGTCGGATTAGCAGTCTACCAAGTCACTTATCGAATGGTGTCGATAATGGTGTCGATAATGGTGTCGATGGATGAATAACAAGCGTTATTTCAAGAACTTCAAGAATCCTGAAGTCTAGAGATTAACTCACATAACATGTATGGCCAGCTGTATACTCTCCAATGCTATCTATATATAGCAGAATGGTGGATGAGCTCGGCTATCGGCAACCCGCATAGGCATCTTCTTTCATTCGATACAGACTCAAACCTGATTTTTGTTCTGAAGCTCAGAGCTCTGTATGGAGTACTCTGTACTCCGTATAGTACTCCTCATAGTCACAACAAAGAATGTCGATTAACCTATAGTCAAGGCTGCAGCATTTCCTGACTAATATGCACCGATTGGCCCCACAGCGTGGCTTAGAGCCTGGACTTGTATAGGATCTTCGGGGTGAAATAAGACCCTTGCTTGGCAAACTGAGAGAACTATGAAGTAACTGAAGAACATTTGTTCAAAGGTAGGTCAAACTCAGTTCAGGGATCGAGCATAGCCACGGTGTCTGCATATTGATAGAAAAATATATAGAACACACAACCTAAATGCACGATATTATTAGCACCATCGCGTTGGTATTTCTATTTAGGCTCTTGGCACAGACTTGGCTGATGGTATAAACCAGGCAGCTGCTTTTACACATTCAACACTGGCAGTTCCCCGCTGATCGGTGCATCCAAGTTGCACTTTCAAGTTGATCTTGTGGTTGACAAGGGTGGACACACTTTGGGGCTCAGTCCGCTTTCTATTTCAGAACCCTAACTATGTGTGGGGAGTACCGACAAAGTAGATCATCTTCTACATCGATATAGGATGCAAAAGCAAATACCAGGTTGCTTAGAATGGGCTTGGCGAACAGAGTTATACCAACTTCAACATAAATATGTCTTGAATCCCCGCCATTGAGTTCGGTCAGAAATAAAAACACAACCAAGTTCGTCTACACTCTGCAATCATCAGCATCAATAATCATGCGTACTCAGCAGCTCCTCCCTCTTTGTGGCCTCCTACTTGCCAGCGTTGCCATCGCATCCAAATTGGACCACGACGACGTCCCCAATCGCTGCTGGACTGTCTGCAGCTCTGTCGTCGATATCTCCAAGAGTTGTGATACCAAGCACGAACGAGATTCAGCTGAAATTCAATGCATTTGCGATTGGGACGCTGCCCAAACCCAGATCCCGCTCTGCTCAGCCTGCATCACCCAGTATCAAACCGACAGGCGCAATCGCAATATCACTCAACATGACGATGATGACGATGATGACGATGATGACGATGACGATAACGGTATGTACAATACGAATATATCAAGATACAAAATGAATCTAATGCATTGATCAGAGGCCCTTGACCTTGTCCACTCTTGCTCGCTCACCACGACTACTTATAACTCTGCCGCTGCTACTACTGTGATTAGCACATCTACTACCACTGCTGGTTCAAATACTGCCACCACCACAGACTCTTCTAGTACTAGTGGAACCAACAGCCAGGATTCGACCTCGTCTGTCTCCTCGGGATCTTCTGATTCCGCTGGTGCCTCGTCGGGCTCTGCATCCTCTCCCACCCCTACTCCTGGTGCTGCAGTTGGTATTTCGGCCCCCGGAGCTGCATCCATGGCAGTTGTCATGGGGCTGATGGCTTTTGCTTGGCTGTGAGAGCTTCGCCAAAGATGGGCGAGTAAAGAAGTACACGGGGATTTTATGAATGTGTTCAATGCCTTCTTTTACATACGCAGATGATATCGATGAGTTATGTTCAGTTTGAGATAGTCTATGGTATATGCAATTGTCGATTTTGTGTTTTAGAAAAGACTCCAGCGAAAGAAAGTATAGTTATGGTCGAGTATGCTTAGCGAGGGCCTAGCGGTAAATGGTTAACCTCGGGAGTAAGCAGAAAGTGGAAATAGCATACAGCAACAGGACTAAGAAGCAGTTACATTGAACATTAAGACAAGTCCAGGTATTGGTACATCCCAGAAGCTCTATACACGTTAGATAAATACAATCATATCTCATTCACAGGTGTTTCCTTCATAGGCGTTTCATGTGCGGGTGTTGCATGCGCAGGTGTTGCATCCACAGGCGTTTCATCAACAGACGTTTCATCATACCAATTGCCCCAGAAGTCATCATCAAAGAAATCATCGGGTGGCTCCTCATAATCCATGGCATATACATCCTTGTAGCACTGTGCCTTTGCAGGACAACTATTCACGCTCGAGGGTTAGCATCCATTAGCTAGACATTTCTTGTGTTGTAACTTACAACACGGGATCCTGCCCGAAAATGATGTGCCATATGTACTCAAAGACACGACCACTCGTCTCGTCATCCAACTCGGTTGTCATAAGCCAATGATGATACGACTCATAGGCGCTCCGTGGACGTTGGAGAACCTGCTCCCTGGTCACAGCGAACTGAGCACAGCAAGGCGTAGCAACAATCTCAGGTACATCCGTGTTGTTAAAGATACGAATCCAAGCACCCGCAAAGGCAAGCTCGGTAGTGCGACCAGCCGTTTGCCGGAATGGCTGGACCTCATCAGGACATCCGGGACTCCAGTCGCAACGTAGATTGAGATATCCAACTTGTCGGAGGTAGTCGAGTTGCAGTCTTTGGACGGTCAACACATTGTCCTGCTCCCAGAATTCGACATGGCCGCTATATTGATGAGCGTGGAGGAAGACCATGTACTCGGGCAATTTTTCGTAGTTATCTAGAATGTATTGCAGATAGGCACTGCTTTCTTTGCCTTTATTTTGTTCGACTTGCAGAGATGCTTCGGGGTCATCGACAAGGTAGACTGCGTGTTGCCATCTAAAATTCGATTTCTGGATTAGCATTGGCATAGTTTGTGATCGATTAGTGATTGGTCTGTGAAGACATACTCTGGTAGCTCATCCTCAAGCCAATTAGTGTCTTCGTATGACATCTTCCCCAGAACTATGACGCGATCCGATTTTGGAGTGGCCTTTGGACGACGAGGAGCAGTAGACGAAGGTGCCATCACATCATTATGCTCCGCCGGAGCGATTAGTTGGGCATCGTCAAATGAGGTTTCTAAATCATAAAATTTGGGTGTCCCTCGAGATCTGAAGAACAATTCTCCCGCCCATTCAGCGCCGGGGACATCGACTGGGATGCGCTTCGGTTCCGGATTGGCTATCACTGGACGCGGAGTTGGTCGGGCCGTGGGGGTCCATTTCCTTCGGGTTTGGGTACGTGAGGCTGGTGTCGCAGTATGGGCCGAGACCAGCTCGATATATGCATCGCCATCTAGAACATAGAGGTCGGAAGTGATTCCATCATTTCTCCATTGCAAGATGGAATCAAGGTGAAATTTGACCAGAAACAGGGTTATAATTAGCGCAATGGCTATGGCCGCTCGTAATGGAGTCCGCATTGTCCAGCATGCGGCGAGTTGAAGATCAGAAATCGGATTAGATCAAATAAATTGAACTCGAAATCGAACTCGAAATCGAGATCCAAGAAGCGAAAAGCCCGCACTTTTAAACATACGTTAGTTATCCACTTCAAACGCCTCGGCCGTCAGCCCGTCAGCTTGGCCGCGTGGTTGCTGCATGAAGTATACGTACCCTGTCTAGACAGTATACTATCTGCTTTTTCCTTAGAAAAGCACGTTTAGACCTAATATATTATTGGTTTCCAAGCACTTTTTATTAGCTTCAAGTGAAATAATCATCACTATCTACCTAAGGAGGTCTTAAATGCGGCGAGTGCAACCTCTTTCCATGTGGGTCTGACACTCGTCACTCATTCGTGTTGAATATCGGATCTTGTTTTCGTGAAACTGTCGATCTTTTTTTGGAATTCTCTTGACCAAATATACTACTTTGTACTCTGTAGACAATATTTACTCCGTACATAGCCATGCATGTTGTTCTGTTGTGTGTTCTATAATATAATACATTGACTTGAAACGAATTTTAACTACTCCGTACATAAGCTGCACGCAATCAAAAGTAGTTTAAAATGTAACCTTGGAACGTTTCAAACGGGCCAACGGGTCAGATGGGTCAAATAAATTGAACATTACAACATGCATTATCGGTTTGCCCCTACGATGCACAGACAAGGTATGTTATACGTCAGACTTCAAAATGGTTCTTGGCCTGGTTTCTCAGGCCCCCATTGCATAACTAGTTAGGTTAACTAACTATGATCTGGGCCTTTGCAGGTTTCTTGAAAACTAACCAGCCTATCGTTTCAAAGGATGTGAAATATGACTCCAGCTTATATCAAATAATTCATGGCTGACTCAGAATGAATCGTGTAGACACAAACTTGACTCAGTTCGAAGATCAAAAATGGATCTATTGGTAGAAATATGTCTCACCTTCCAGGGGGAAGCCTGAACGCTATCAGCCATGAAATGTAAATATGTTGTATTATTGCTTTTGCCTGGCGTACGGAGTCGTTGTAGCTGCCTCGCGGGTAGATCCTCATATCTCGGAGACTTTCTTTTTTATCATTTCTTTTTTGGGGTTCATTTTTCTGGCTTTTCCTTCCAAAGAGAATGATTCTACGGAGTGCTGCGTGTACGAGTTGCAATTCAAATCATCCTTCTACTCTTGGGCTTTTTGGTGATCAAGTCAGAGGTGCAAGTGTGGCCTCGTCCCTTCCAGTTGTGTATACAAAGTTTTGCTTCCAAGGTTGTTCCTTTCACCTCAGGGGCTAATAGCCTCTATTACCATACCTGTTTGGGTTACGGAATACGAAGTACAACATACATTTACTTGAACAATATTTCCATATACGGATAGAGCTAGTCAGGGAGTCCCTTGCCCTCTAAGTCACAAATTTCTCCTGAAACGTGGATTTGCTTGCGACCCGACCCGAAGCTCTGTAGATCAATCAGACCTTGGAATCCACTACCATAATCCTCCCCCCCCTGGTTTTGGGTTGATCGCAAACGATCGTCTCAGCCGGTCACCAGGTCAAGTATGTTGTAGTAGAGAGCAAGATCGGAAGTGCACCGAGGCAGTGTCATGTGCAATACTCCGTATATATGTTGTAAGCCCTCTCAGCGGCATCTCCCATCAGGGGAACCTATTACGGGTATGACAGCCGAAGCGAACCAGACTAACCCAGAGCAAAACGTTCCGTAGTCTTTTCTAGTCTTTTCTAGCGTCTGAATCGAGCGACTTTACTCCGTACGGAAGTCGGAGGAGTCAATTCCGAGTGCGATTGTCGTACTCCGTAACCACGAGCCGGGGAGCTCCAGAGCTCCACCCGGGATCTGACATTGCCACTAAATGTTCTAACCAACTTCTAGCGGGTTCTAGCTGGACCACATGAGCCTCTGATGGGCTTCGGCGCATGCGCTAGAAACGGGGGATGCGCGGATCGTGGAGACTAGACGAATGTTCCAATTTCGTGGAGTGGGACTGGCACAAAATGCTAGCTTGCATATAGCGTCAAGTAGCAGCTACAAAAGCCGATGGGGGGGGGGGGGGNGGGGGGGGGGGAAGAATAAGGTGGCCTATCCGACTGGGCCGAACCATTAAGGAAAGTTGTTAAAATAACTTGGTGGCTTCTTCATAAGGTGGCGAGTCACGACTTCGCCTTGGGAAGGATGGGGCGAAATGAAATTAGGGGGGGAACTAACTTCAGGAGTAATAATAGTAATAAGAAGTAATTATAGAAAATCCCCCTGAAGCAGAAGGAATATTCAGAGAATACGGAGTACGGAGTACGGATTACAGTAATTAAAATGGAGCGGAGACCATGATAAATACTCCATATGCATTTTCCGGTGGTGTGTCAAATATAGAGAAATCATATACAAGTCGGGAGTGAACCCCTTGCAAAGCACGAGGCAGGGCGCGAACCTTGACTTCTATACGTCAGGCAACCCGTGGGACTCGTGCGTATGCACATAATTCCAGTAGTAATACTCCGGTGAAATGGAAATATTTCCCTTGTATTTCCCCCAAATCTTTTCAGGGATGAGAAGTAATAAGTTAGTGTCCACGGCGGGGTCCTCTAAATCGCCTAGTGACGAGCCTAACGAGGCACCGGCGTCTTGGTAAAGGACTAAGGAGCATTAGGAAATGGGATAGGAGCCGAGTGACTAGAGCGGTTGACCTCTGATTTGATAATGGGAAAGACATGCCCAGGTGGTTCCCTCAGACTCCAATTTCCAGGGGAAAGAGAGACGGAAGAAATTGTTGTATACCAGGATACAATATAGTAAACTTTATAAGGGGACAAAGGACAGAGTACTAAGTACTCTGTACGGAGTATCATGTTACAAATTAAAGAACTAAGCAATATCTTTGTACTAGGGCTGTGCTCGCTGTCATGCAGTCAAAGATTAAATAGTATAATTTCATTGGTATATCCACCTAAAAGATCCAGGGGCAATAAAAGTTGAAGATCTAATATAAAGAAGTACTACGGAGTATACGGAGTACTATTAGTACTATATAAGTGCTATAAGTGCTATAAGTATGGCTATTCCTCCTTTTGATCCTATTTTCTTACTGGTTTAATTTGTTGAAAGTATCCTATTTCCTGCATATCTAACTGATCACCTGCTTTTTCGCCTTAACTTGATCTCTTCTCTTATTCTCTTCTCTCCCTCTTCTCCCTCTTCTCCCTATTCTTCTCCCTCTACTTAACTCGCCTCCTTACTCCCTCCGTTCTTGGCGGATTTGTGGACCGCTTTTCCTCATTGAATTCCTTTTTTCCCTCTCTTCTCCCCCGCTCTCTTGTTATTCTATTGAGAGATCTGTTCTCGGGTTTCATCTTTCATCTTGGCCTTTTTTATATTGGGAGAATATCAGTTCCAGGGAACTCGGACCCCAAAAACAACCCAAACACCAAGAAAAAAAAGGAGAAAAGAAACAGAAGAAGAAAAGAAGAAAAGAAAAAAAGATTGCCCCTTGAATGAAACGAAGCATTTAATATTCGTGATATTTGAAGATATTTGCCTCTGTTTTCTGTGTCTTTGGTCTCTTTTGTTGGTCTTTGGTCTTTTCTATTTTTTTTCTTGTTCTCCGCCCAGAATCTCCCTCCGATCGGCTTTTAGGCCAAACTTTTCCTCCTCCTCCCAAACATCCGCACAATCCCGTCCCCTCGACGGTTTCTTTACTTCAAAGCCTTGCGTCGCTCTCATGGTGGAGTAGTGACAATTATTTCCTTAAACTGGTTTGGATTTCACATTCCTCGCTCCGGAATTCTCGATGAGTTATCAACAAGACATGTATCACGATCATTCTGCGCGTTCCCCTGGGTCTCAGAGGCATCAACAACCCCTACACCGTCAACCTTCCCGACAGTTCGACGCATACGGCCCTATGCCGACCAACATGTACGAGCAGGATCAGATGCGTTATGAGTCTGCTCGCCTCGAACGTTTGAACCCGTCCCTGCAGAACAATTATGGATATGATATCTCCGGCTCTCAGACCTGGAACCCTAACGGTTTTGCCAATGCACAAACTCTTGGGGGAATTCGCTCGGCTTCCGCTAGTTTGAAGCCTAATGCCCGTGGACGTGCTGGCCTCCCCACGGTATGTTTTGTCTGATTCGATATCAGATTCCCCTATCTTCTCTCCAGGTGAAGGAAAAAAAAACGGAAAGAAAAACTAACAGCCTTCTCAAGACATGGTTGGATCAACAACCGAACATGCCTCAGGCATTTTCGAACCTGGGCCCTGGTCCCATTCAGAGCAGCGCCATGCGACCGGAAGCCTCCGCTTCGTCGGCCGACGACGACGAATTGATCCCAACCGCGATTGTCATCAAGAATATTCCCTTCGCTGTCAAGAAGGAGCAGTTGGTACAGTTGATGACGGAACTCAACCTCCCCCTTCCCTACGCATTCAACTATCACTTTGACAATGGTGTCTTCCGTGGTCTGGCCTTTGCCAACTTCACTTCCGCCGAGGAGACAGCAACCGTGATCGAGGTGCTCAACCACTTCGAGCTACAGGGTCGGAAACTGCGAGTCGAGTACAAGAAGATGCTTCCCTTGCAGGAACGGGAACGGATCGAACGCGAAAAGCGGGAACGCCGTGGCCAGCTGGAAGAACAGCACCGCCCGATGGGAGGTGGCCCTCAACTCCAGACGCAGAGCTCCATGTCTTCACTGACCTCGCACATCCCGGCGACCTCCCCTTCGCCCGTGTCCCAACGTGGCCAAAAAATTGGTGGGTTACACTCTCCTTTCGATGTGGAAATTTTAACCCGTCGCTAACCAATTCTCTTCTTGTGTACAGATGTGGACTTGAACGACACCCAGACCCTTTCCTATTACTCCCAACTACTGCTGTTCAAGGAAGATACTGTTCGCGATTCTGTCATCTTCCCGCACAACCTCACTCCCTCCCAGCGTCGCACAGTTCACACTCTGGCCCACAACATGGGCTTGGGCCATGCTTCACGTGGCAGTGGCGAACAGCGCCAGGTGCAAGTCTTCAAGATCGCTGCAGGTGCCAATGTCAGCCCCCCGACCTCCTCAATCCCGCCCTCTGGCCAGTCAGACAGTGGTCGCCGCGGCCTTAACCGGGCGGCAACCATTGACTTCAGCGAGGCTCGCCAAGAGGCTGGACCTGGCGCTTTCAACACGTTGCGTGGACAAAACTCGGGCTTTTTGGGCGTGATGGACTCTCCTGGTAACTTTGCCAACGGCCAGAACCTGCGAGCGGCCAAGTCCTTTGCCGACCTGCGATCTTACACTCCTTCGCCCGTGCCTTCCTCCGCTAGCTTCCCCGCCGCGTTGCAGTCCAATGGCACCCGCCTCCAATATGATGGTGCGCCCACTGCTACTTCCAACACTCCGACCCTCACCCCTGCCCAGTCTGGTTCCTCTCTTGGCATGCAGCGTGATGACAACCTGCTGGTCAACAGCTTAGGTGGTCTTTCCCTCGGCACTGGTATTGGTGGCCCCAACTCGAGCCCGCGTCGTCTGAGAGGCATGTTCTCTTGGGAACAGGACAGCCAGCAATCTAACGCTGGCGCTATTGGTAGCAACCGCGGTATGGGCATGGGATATGACGGCCAGCAGGAACGCATGCCCGTCCGCCAACCCCGTGGGCCGACCCCGGACAAGGGTACCGGATTTCGCCGCCAGAATGGTCACCAAGCCCGTGGAAGTGATGAGCTCCGCACCAACTCCGGGGTAGAAATCATTGTGGAGTAGAGAACATTGGACGAATTTATTGAAGATGGCGACTCCCCTTTTTATTGCCAGCATCCGACTGATTTGCCGCGAGACGAATACGACTTGTATTACGAGTTCCTGTTCTGCGAATTACCGGCTTACGATTCGATGAGGGATGACGAGATGACAACAACCAAAAAAAAGACCAGAAAATCCTTTGTTTCGCTGATCTAGCCAAGTTTTAGACGTTTCTTTCTCTTTTTGGGGCAGCCCAACACGCGGTTTGGATGAAATGCTTTTTGAAAATCCCCGACTCACACAGTTTCACGAAGACTCTTGACCTGTTCTGGACTGATATTTTTTTTTTTTTTTTTTTTCCAACACTTTCTGATATTGCGGGCGCCTTGCATGCAAATCCATGGATTTCTATTTATGCTGTGTCGGAACGAACTCCACGACCCCGAACGCCTCCTGGTGATATGGGACGCATACGAAGAATGACACAAAAGACCTTTTGCCCATGGCAAAAGAAACGACAATACCAGCATCTTGCATATTCTTGTCTGTTTTAGTTTGTACATGGGGTGACTCGCATCCGTTTTAATGTTTCTGGCCCGTCTTATCCCGACAACTGCTTTCCCTTGGGAAATTCATGTTCGGTCTGTCCGGTAAGACGGTTGTGACATGTCTGTTTCTTCATTTTACTCTTTTTGCTTTCTTTCCCGCGTGCTTTGACTGCTTTCCCCTTTGACCGGACGTCGTTCGTCTCGCGGAATGGTAAAATCAGGGTGAATCCACAACTCTGTTGTTTTTGTTGCCCCAAAAATGAACCAGCTATATTGTGATTCTGCTACCTTCAATTGTGCCGATTCTACAGATCTACCTTCCGCAGTGTGAATGCATATTCTGCATTCCTGTGTCAGTGATGTTGATATATTTCCCAACTTCCATTCTGGAGGCTTGAATCTTCTTCATGTTTGGTATCTTGCAGTCCAGGGATCCTTTTTTTTCTTTTTTTTCATTGCCTTTTGCCTTTGTACTCAGATTCTCACAGTTCAATCCATGTACCTTCTACCTTACTTAGATCCTACCAGTAGGTAGGTCAAGATCATATCTGTGCGTAAATATTCTGGTAGAATCTCAACTTCGTACTTTTAACCTGAATTTCTTGGTCTCGTCGCTACAGCGATCTCTCACATTACGAACGACTCTCATTCCACCCAAATCGTTATATATATTGTAAGGAATCAACCCCAAAATTGAGATGCCAAGAAACAAATGACGCGGTCCCATATTGTTTATCTCTCGGAGTTATGCATGTTGGTCCCTGTCGATCCCCCGTGGAGCTAATACACGCCCTGATTATATATATGCAAGGTCATTTGAAGTATTTGTCCAATACAAATGTTTAGCCCCTCAAGAATGTGATATAGTTGGTCCGATCACGGAAGCACTGGGCCCGGATTTTACTCTACAATATATTCCAAGGTCCACGGGTGGCACATGCAAGTTTATAATCGCACAATTACTAGTAAATGAATGGTGAAGCACATCGAATCAGTAAAAATTCCCACTACCAGGATATCCCCATTTTCCCATTACAGCGCCCTATGAACTCGAAATGAAAAGAAACACGATTGAAAGCAAAGACCGGGGAATATCAGAAAAAAAATACATCAAAGTAGCGCGCCGTGAAGAACAAAGACGAGAGGACTGAAAAAAAGGGCAGCCAGGATTAGTCGTAGGTTTAGGAGTCAAGGTGTTGATGTCTCGACAGTACCTCCCGCGGGGGCAGCCCATTTTCTTTCGGAACTTTTCATATGTTGATTTAGAGCTCGATCTTGCCACCCTTCTTCTTTTGCTCGACCTTTAGGAGCAGCGCACGGTTGATGCGGGGCAGGACACCACCGAAGGCGATGGTTGCGCGGATGAGGGTATCCAATTCTTCATCACCACGGATGGCGAGCTGGAGGTGGCGAGGCGTGATACGCTTGACCTTGAGATCCTTGGCGGCGTTACCCGCCAGCTCGAGAACTTCGGCAGTCAGGTACTCGAGAACAGCGGTCACGTAGACGGCAGCTAGAGAAGAGAAGTGTTAGCGACGGGTCGTGTGGCAGATCAGTTCATGGGGAATAGCATACCCTTAGCACCGACACGCATCTTGTTCTGAGTGTTGTTCTTCAAGAAACGCTTGACACGACCACAGGGGAACTTGAAAGAGAATTTGTGTCAGCAGTCGCGTCATCTTAGACAGCTGGGGATTGGACGAAAACATGGTCGAGAGAGAGGGTATGCGACAGCATGGTATGAGTCCCATAGATATTGAAAGAAAATCCCCGTTATCGAGCAGCAACGAGGGACGGAGTCGACGCGTCTTCGAGGGGCAGTTTCATCGAGTAACTCATCGCCTGTATCGCATGACCCTTCTCAGACGACACGATTTCTAACCCAGCAGTTAGACAAGCTATGATTCCACTAACCTGCAGACCAGCCTTTGCGCTGTGAGACTTTTGGGCCTTCCCCGCAGCATCACCCTTTCCGCCCTTTCCACCGATAGACTTTCCCTTTCCGCCAGGCATTGCGAAATAAATGTGCGAAGACGGTCGCAGATGTAGTTATAGCAGATAGAAACAGAAATCAACACGATTTGGCAGTGGTGTGGATGTGGAGACGATTCAGAGTGCGGAAGATACGCGCGTTGTTGATGGATGGAGAAGTCAGAATGTGCCAGTCGCCGGCTGTGCCAAAAAGACATTTGGCGCTAGTCCCAAAAGGGAACCGTCCTTTCTCATGGCGTTGGAATTCTTGCCTGTATATAAGGCCATCTGTAGGCTCATTCGCATGATCTAGAGATTAGTTGCCGTAAGGGTCATCATTTCTTTTTCTCTTTCTCAAAAAATAGACAGAAGCCATGATTAGTTTTGGTATGAGAGGAGACCATGATGGAAGCCAGTGCGCCTTCAGCTGTCTGGATGGAATGGATGCCTTTGGCCTCTATGGCTAGGATTCACATATGAAAATGCTGTATTTGCCATAATACACACCATTGTGCAACTTCAAATCAAAATGCAAGTCCACTGAGGTGGTGGTTGCTGATGTTTTGCAAAATAAGCTGGTCTGGTTTGAAGCTGGACCATCACAGCTACCAGCTATGACCAGCAGTGGGGGAGGTCACATGATATAATTGCCTTATATATCAGGCGACAGGTCTACCCAGATAACTTAATGCCTCAGGTGGCGAACCGATGGCGATATAGATAGTACCGGAAGAACTGTTCATCCGGCTCCCTGACCTTCCAGAAATGCCAGGTGGCCCGCGACTTTCAAGTTTTGTTCGTGTGTACTCCCCCATATTCAACGATTTCCCCATATTGAACAGTATCCGGCAAAATGGTGTCTCCTCAAATGTATGCTTGATCGACAAGTTCTCGATTTCAATCAAAATCTATCTTATATACGAAAACTGACAATGATCGCACAGTACCAACCTCGCCATCATCTTGGTGATGATGCAGCTGGCCAAGAAGGTTCCCTTTGAGGATCCTCAGGTCCTGATGCTGGTGCGCGGATGCTACATCTTGTCCAATGTCCTCATCCTGGCTGTCCACCTATACACCCAGTTGAAGATCAACCAAAAGAAGGGTATGCCGACCGATCGCGTGCTGTCCCCACAATGATCAAAACTAATGCAATATCTCCCAGACATGACAACCCTCAAGTACGTTGAGCCCGCCACGATGGGTAGCACCGAGGAGCCCAAGCCCGTGACGACCACCAACATGGACTATGACAAGGCTCAGCTGCGCCAGCTGCTCCGCAGCCAGCTTATGGGTGTCGGCATGATGGGTGTGATGCACCTGTACTTCCAGTACACCAACCCCCTCCTCATTCAGTCGATCATCCCCCTCAAGGGCGCCTTCGAGTCCAACCTGGCCAAGATTCACGTCTTCGGCAAGCCCGCTACTGGTGATCTCGCCCGTCCCTTCAAGGCCGCCGGTGGCTTCATGTCCCAGGGCGGACCTAAGAGCGACAAGGCCTCCATTGAGGCCGCTGAGAAGAACTGGCGCGGTGGTGTCAAGGAGGAATAAATTCAGACGCTGGGTTGCTCTAGGTCATCAATTGATTTCCCCTATGGGTAGTCGATGGCCGATCTGAATGATAACACACTGTTCATTTCTCCCCATTGTACCATAATCCATAATTCATCCTATTAAGTCCGGCCCCTCCTTTCTCTAGGTAAGGTCTGGACTATATCGTTAATCTTTGTGAATCCCCTGGTCATACCATTTCCCTTGTATTGTACGATCTAAATCTTGTACCAAAGGACGTTCAGTCATGGCACCTTTTTGGAGATTGCGCCACTGGTGTGTCGGCTCCGAGTTCCATGCTGATATGGCCTGATGAGGTTGAAAGGTTAACATAGCGCAGGGATCATCAGGTCCAGATTGTACTTTGTCAGGATTCATTTCATGATCTTGTTGAGGCAAATAGGATTTCTAATCCATTGATTCGTCCAGGGCTTCCCAAGGTTGGAATATTGGGGACCCCAGTAGTTTAAACCCCTCAAGGCTCAAATAATTCAAATAATTCAAAACAAAACAATCCAAAGAAAAATCTGCCAGATCCCGTGGCCCCATATGTTGAGATACCGGTGACTCCTTTCAGGGCGGAGGGAGCCACCAAATTATATCACCATACTCGATCCGTCCACCGCAGGGGTTTGAACAATACGGTTGGCCCGCACAAGTGGAGGATCACAGGGATTTATGTAGTTAGAAGGGTTACTGGGATAATTATATTAATTCTATGAGTTTAACTGGTTGTATGTATATTTACTCCGTACAACGTAGTTAGTTTACATATACAACATAGGTACCTTACCTAAGGTATGTTTTTGCCCCTCAATGCCATTGCCCCTCCAACCCTCTCAGCGTCATAGGTCTCCCCTTAGTCAACCTCGGGAATCTCTTCAATTTAGTACCTAAGATTATCGTGATCATTTCCGTTGTACCCGGATAGACACCGAGTAGGCAAAATATTCAAGAGAAAGCTCCGAAAAATAGTAACAACCCGAAGAGCAGGTTGAGTTTGTCGCATTCCTATTGGTAGACGGGAGCTACCGAGGGGCAGAGTAGGGCCCCAATATCGTGGCTCTTCCTGCTTTCCCCGGTGTATGAAACCGGAAATGGGTTGCTGGGCAGATGTGCAAGCGGCAACAGTCGGGAAATCTAGTTCGGTCTGATCTTTGTAGAAGGGGGGATGTTGGCTGTGCTGGCTGTGAGTTGACAGTCCCCGTCCGTCTCTTCGGTGAGGGGTGATCTGTCCATTGCGTCAGTCATCCATTCATTAATCCTCCCCCTCCCCCAGATCTTTTTTTTCTTCTTCTCTTTCTTCTCCATCCTAGTTCCTCCCTTTCTTCAATTACTTCACTATTACAGTAAGCTCATCATTCTCTTATCATCTATCCCTCTTATACATGATCTAACAACTTCTAGTAAACCGCAATCATGGTTGTTCAAGTTGGTATCAACGGTTTCGGTCGTATTGGCCGCATTGTAAGTGATTATCTTCACACCACAATTTCAGCTTCAGATACTAACAACTTCACAGGTCTTCCGCAATGCGTAAGTTGCACACTGGTCGAAGAAAGAAGAAGAAAAAAACAAGACCCGAGAAGCATACTAACCCATATCTATAGTATCAACAACCCCGATGTTGAGGTTGTCGCTGTCAACGACCCCTTCATTGAGACTCACTACGCTGTATGTTTCTTTCAATCAATTGGTTCTATAGCCTGGTATTAACCTTCCATTTGCGGGATAGGCCTACATGCTCAAGTATGACTCCACCCACGGTCAGTTCAAGGGTGAGATCGAGCACGTCGAGGACGGTCTCATCGTCAACGGCAAGAAGGTCACCTTCTTCACCGAGCGTGACCCCGCTGCCATCCCCTGGGGTAAGGCCGGTGCCGCCTACATTGTCGAGTCCACCGGTGTCTTCACCACTCAGGAGAAGGCCTCTGCTCACTTGAAGGGTGGTGCCAAGAAGGTCATCATCTCCGCTCCCTCCGCCGATGCCCCCATGTTCGTCATGGGTGTCAACAACAAGTCTTACACCAAGGATATCAACGTCCTCTCCAACGCCTCTTGCACCACCAACTGCTTGGCTCCTCTCGCCAAGGTCATCAACGATAACTTCGGTATCGTTGAGGGTCTCATGACCACCGTCCACTCCTACACCGCCACCCAGAAGACCGTCGATGCTCCTTCCTCCAAGGACTGGCGTGGTGGCCGTACTGCGGCCCAGAACATTATCCCCTCCTCCACCGGTGCCGCCAAGGCTGTCGGCAAGGTTATCCCCGAGCTCAACGGCAAGCTCACCGGTATGGCCATGCGTGTCCCCACCGCCAACGTCTCCGTTGTCGACCTTACCTGCCGCATCGAGAAGGGTGCCACCTACGAGGAGATCAAGGCCGTCGTCAAGGCCGCTTCCGAGAACGGCGAGCTTAAGGGTGAGTTAACCTTCTTCAGTACGCTTACTGCACAACATATTGACAAACTATTCTTTAGGAATCCTTGGCTACACTGAGGACCAGGTTGTCTCGACCGATCTTAACGGTGATGAGCGCTCCTCCATCTTCGATGCCGCCGCCGGTATCGCCCTTAACGCCAACTTCATCAAGCTTGTCTCCTGGTACGACAACGAGTGGGGTTACTCCCGCCGTGTTGTTGACCTCATCTCCTACATTGCCGGTGTCGATTCCCAGTAGGAATCAGGACAGCGTCCTGGGGTCAGAAGTGTTCTTTAAGGTGCTGGGTTCCTTGTCGCACAACCTACAAATATGGGTGCATGAGGGCTCCGTCTTTTAGACAAAAGCAAGATGATAATGTCATTTAATGAAGCAAACCATTCCCAATTCATCCTTTTCCAATAATTTACCATTGTAGGCCGTATATACCCCTTTTGATTAGGACGACTTTACGTGTCTATGTGCGGTCAACCTATGTATTAGTCCCAAGGTATTTTCATACTAAAATTAGGATCTTGCATGCTTTTCATTGGAAGACCCTCGGGAGGTGTGCTGTAGCCTACAAAATAACCACACAACCACCTGCATATGTATATGTAGGTACATCGCATGTTGTACATTGAAAAGTCTTCTCACCGGATTCCACAGGCTACAGTTAATCATTATCCTTTTGGCCATAACATGTATATCGAGAAGACAAAATATCTAAAACTATATGAAATAACCATCTAAAAAGCATTATAGCACGCCTCTAATATAACCTAGAGCTAACTTATACGTAAATATCTAGATCGCCAAGTTAGAAGCCGCATAAGTGACTGACTGTTTTTGTAGATATTATTAAAAGTTGCCTGAGATTACAAGTTGCAATATTCTTATCCATGAGGTATTTGAGATTGAAAACCAAACAATTCATCCTACTTCGTACTCGGAACCCTTTCAACACATAAATGATAAGCCCTCTAAACCGTGCAGGTCGATAAATCAGCACATATTAAATGCTCACCGCCAATTATAATGCATCACGCCAACCCATTCCTAGCGGCGGTAAATCTGGCGGTGAGTGTAAGAATGTCTGGCAATAAGAAAGGCTGGCCCAAAAGGGATCCAACATGCACATTGATCCATTCCCATTGTCACTCAGTGGACTTGGCTATTTTGTTCTTCATTTCTACCCACTACATGAAGGACTGCAATTGAATTTCTCTTTGGAAATTATTCACTTGAAGATCACTCTTGCTTCATTACACGGTAGGCGAATCACGGTGTCCGTCCAATCTACGGCAGGAGACCATTGTATACCACCGTATGCTTGCACAAATCACATCACACCTTGAGACATCCCTGCAGTCTTTAGTGAACATCAAATTATTGGTCAATAACTGGACCATTTGGCCGATTGATCCATTTCACACTTTGCTGTACAAGGTGCATTCGATCGTCGTGGACCAGAAGCATCAGCCGAATCACTATTAGTTTGGTATTAAGCTCTAAGATTGCCCCACAAGCTCAACACATCTATTGTGGTAGTGCTTGGTAATGAGCTACTAAGGCCAAGCTTGAATTAAATCAAAGGGCTTCCCGTGGCTTCCCCTTTCATGATGGACGAGGATGAGGATACAGTTATGGGTGATTCCCACACCCTCTCCACTTTGACTGCAAACCCATCTTTCACTGGCGTCCCTCTTCCCACACATATCATCAATCATCCCACCCCGAACCTTGCTCCTTCTTCCATCCCGCAAGTGGTTCCCGCGTCCCTATCACCCGACTCTGAGCAGTCTCAACCTCGGGAGACCATCGCCTCCACTGGAATGCCCCCCCCTGAACGTTCGACGAAGACAAGTGAGGGTGATAGTTCCGCTGCTGAACAGTTAAAACGTGATAGCCTAGTCCAGCCTGACTCTGACTGGTCTGACGACGAGGTCATGGCTAAAGCGGGTCTTCCACTGGCATCGCTTGCCACAGGACTTTGTTATGATCATCGCATGCGTTACCACTGTGAGGTTCGCCCACAGAGTGACGTTCATCCAGAGGATCCCAGACGCATCTACTACATCTACAAGGAGCTATGCCGTGCCGGCCTTGTTGACGATCCAGAATCGTCTCGACCTTTGGCACCCCATACCTTGCAACGCATTAACGCCCGTGATGCAACTGAGGAGGAAGTTACCCTCATCCATAATGATGCCCACTATGCATTTGTTCGAAGCACGACAGGTATGTCATTGCTACCACCGGAAAAGCTGGCTTCGGTAGATTCACTGACTCGATAAATAGATATGCCCAACGAGGTGCTTATTCAGCTGGAGAAAGATCGCGACTCCATCTATTTCAACAACCTGACCTTCGCTTCAGCCATTTTGTCTACTGGAGGCGCAATTGAGACGTGCTTGGCTGTCGCCCAGCGTCAGGTGAGAAATGCCATAGCCGTGATTCGTCCACCCGGTCACCATGCCGAGGATGATGCCGCGATGGGATTCTGTCTATTTAACAATGTGTGTGTTGCAGCACGCGTTTGTCAAAATAGACTAGGAGACGCGTGCCGGAAGATCATGATTCTTGACTGGTCAGTACCCTACATCATCATTTGGCTACTACAGCAATACTGACTTGTACTAGGGATGTTCACCATGGTACGCTTAGCCCTTAGCACGGCATTTGGAAACAATCAAAGCTCATACATCATAGGCAACGGCATCCAGAAAGCATTTTACGATGACCCTAATGTTCTTTACATTTCTATGCATGTCTACCAGGACGGTCGCTTCTACCCTGGAGGCCCTGCAGGAGACTGGGATCACTGTGGCTCAGGCGCTGGGGTCGGAAAGTGAGTTTCTCTCTAAGTACACGAAATGACTAAATTCTCACGCTTCTTAGAAATGTCAATATTCCATGGCCCGACCAGGGTATGGGCGATGGTGACTACATGTTCGCCTTCCAGGAAGTGGTGATGCCCGTCGCCCAAGAATTTGATCCCGACTTGGTAATTGGTGAGCATATCCCCGTCTTTTTATTTAGTATAGATTTATTGACCATAACAGTCGCTGCTGGGTTTGATGCTGCCGCTGGTGATGTACTGGGTGGCTGCTTTGTCTCGCCAGCTTGCTATGCCCAAATGACCCATATGCTCATGACTTTAGCCAACGGAAAGGTCGCTGTCTGCTTGGAGGTACGTGGACTGCCTTTTTAAATTGTTGCTTACTTGATCTGACCTTGAAACAGGGTGGATACAACTTCAAGTCTATCTCGAAGTCGGCTCTGGCTGTGACCAAGACCCTTATGGGGGAACCCCCGGACCGTTTGCTTAGCAGCTCTCCGACTGACTCTGCGGTCGTAGCGGTCCGCCGGGTGAGGAGCATCCAATCCCAGTATTGGAGTCGCCTGTACCCGAAGACATCTGCTCACCCGGTCTACGCGAATCGTCTTCACGGTAAGATTTATGGATTACCCCCCAATCAACAGAGCTGATGAACCATCTAGATGTCCTCCGCGTTTACCAGTCGAACCAGCTGTATGAGAGCTGCAAGCTCACCCCGCTGCACATCTACCGCACCGCCATTTCTAAGTCATTTGACAAACAAGTTCTGGCAAGGTAAGTTGCATCACTCAATCTTGATCTTCTAATCTGGGACTCACCATCTGGCAGCACAAACTATCACCAACGTGTGCCGCTTATTGTCATCTTCCATGATCCGTAAGTGTTCCAATAATCTGCCACGAAACGTATGACTGACGATATGTAGACCTGAGATTGTGGGACAGGCTCATCCTGTCACCAATAAGTTGGAAGCGCACAATGTATGGATGGTACGTGGTTGAACATGATTGATTGAGACTGCCTACTAACAGAACAAAAGGCTGATTCGCTCACGGAGTATGTTGAATGGATCGTCGGTAAGGGCTACGCGGTGATCGATGTCAACATTCCCAAGCACGTATCTCGGGAAACGGTAAGTTTATCTGTGCATTCCTTTGTATAAGCCGTGGACTAATTTAAATGCTTTTAGGCTCCCGGTCGATACGAGGCAGACGACGAGGACCGCCCGTCTGCCACTGAAGAGCTTGCCGGATATTTGTGGGACAACTACATTGAGTGAGCTATGGCCAACCAAGAACATTGGTTATTACTGGGCTGACAATCTATTAAAGTGCGAACCAGGCAACCGAGATCTTCCTGCTCGGCGTTGGCAACGCTTTCTTCGGCGTGTCAAACTTGCTGATCAACAGGGGTAGGCTCAGGCTAACAGGCTATCATGCTGTGTAAATTTGCTAATAAACAAGTAGAAAACCTCTACAAACGTGTCAACGGCGTGATCTCCTTCGTGTCTGAGAACCCAGTCCGCGCGGTCACATCCCACACGCAGACCTGGCTATCGAAGTGGTACCGCGAGGTAAGCCACCCACAAATCATTTGTCAATGATAATTTTTACTCACATGCTTCTTTTCAATTCAGAATTCCCTTGTGTTTGTTTCAAACTCCCACGGTATTTGGGCTACCCCAGACCGACGGTCTTCCAAGCGCTACGGACAGCTGGTTCATTCCCCGAAATCGGATCTGAACGAGATGCTTGACGAACATAAGGAGGAGGTGTACAAGTGGATCTCCGAGCGTGCTGACCGGGCGGAGGAAGAATCAGATGAAGATTCTTGATCTCTTCGCTGAATTCCTGATCGATCGAGCGCCGGTGAGTCCGTAGAATTTCCAAGGTTGTGCATGGAGTTATGCGATCTATTATCGAAGAATTCTCTTTTCTCATACCCTATTAATGCCATGAAATTATCTTGCCACTTACAGTATTTGCTTATATTTGCTTAACCGCGAGGGAATTCCCCCGCAGATAAAAATAGGGCGGGAATCTAAGATAGTAACATGTCTCTCTTCAATCTTTGTTGGCTCCAATACCATCTTATCCACCTCCACTAAGAAAGGAAGATGACAAGAATATGTTAGGCGTGCCCCCCTCTCCTCTCGAGGAGTGATATCAGCGTAGTTCTTGAATCTGAGATTTGAGACATTGGGACTTCACTGCTGTGACACATCACCAACCATAGCTCGAGGTATTAGCGGTCTACATGACAAAGAAGTGAATATGAGCAAACTTTGTGTGACTCTAGATATATACATCGTATAGTTACTTTCCCAGTGTGGCGTTGATCTGCATACCGTCCCTGAGATGTAACGATGTCTCACTTTTTACCCCAGAAACCCCGGAGTGGCAATAACACGGCTCTAATCACTTCCACAGGTATGCGAGAAAAACCCTTGGTTCGTCCCTTTCTCTCCACACTTGGCATTCATGATCGGAAATATCATGTTAATCCACCATGGCTGCTGTCGCCTAGGAGTGAATACATCCAATGACCGGGTCGGAGCGCTCTGAGACATCGTACGTATTCTTTTCGCTACACCCATAGACTCTTTTCTTTCTCGTATCCTCGCAGGCATCAACCTTGGAAAATTCTGTGACCGTGCGATGCGGGGGTTTTGTAAGATCCTACGAACCATTCCTGCTCCCGGTCCTGTGACGGATGGCCTGATCGCTGCCCGGGTGGTTAAGACTTCAATAGGTTGATTTGGGATGAGATGTCTTGGATTTGGTTAGTAAATTGTCATACATTCTACTAACATCACCGCTTTGAGAATCAGTCTGCACTCGGGTCAAATGGGGACCAGGTATAGGCTGGAAATTTGATGCTCAATCCATCTTACCACCAGCAAAGAAACTATATAAGGGCCCTCGAATCCTACCCAAGAGATATAGTTTCACTACTTCAAACAGGCTTCATTACTTGGCCTCAAACCAACCCAATCTACCTACCAAAATGCGCTTTTCTACTGCAGTTATTGCCTCCATTGCCGCTCTGGCACCTCTTGCAAGCGCCGTTGGTAACGCTGTCGTGACCAACCACTGCAATTTCCCGGTTTACCTGTGGTCTGTTGGCGGCAGCATTGGCCCCAAGCAAACCATCCTGGCAGGTGGCAGCTACACCGAAGCACTGCATCACGACAGTGCCTCCGGTGGCATCTCGCTGAAGATCACCACCGTCGACAACGGTCTTTATAACGGCAGCCCTCAGACCAACTTTGCCTACACTCTGGACCCAGGCACAGTTTGGTATGACTTGTCAGATGTCTTTGGGGACCCCTTCGCTGGCAAGTCGATTGTCGTGCGGCCCACAGACACGACTTGCTCGAACATCTGCTGGGCGCAGGGTGTCAACCCTGGTGGCAGCCAGACTAAGAACTGCAACTCGAACACTAGTATCAATCTGAACCTCTGTGCAGCTAAGTGCTAAGCGCTCGGATCTATATTTATGTGATAGTTCGATATAATGGTGGGGGCAGTGTCCACTAACACGTGTGAATTGGCCAGCCGAGCTGCGGGGAAGGAAGAGCTTCGACGTGGAACCAGTTAGGACCCTGACATGTATGTAGCTAATTTGATAATGGAGAAAGATGTCATATTCTCGCAGTATAGATAAAGGACAATCCTGGTAGACACGAGTCTGCCTTGGGGATAGCAATAGTATAGGTACCGCCACCAGCATAGGTGATAAGGCGCTTGTTAGGGCTACGAGGACCTATCACCGCCTCGGTAGAGCAGCTGGGCAGTATTTCCACCAGGCCCGGCTTGATCAACATCGCCTGTCCCTCAGTTGACTTTACAACATCCTTCCCCCTCCATTCGGTGTATAATCCCACAAACTATATATCGAAACATATATAAACGCGTCTTGTCTTTCGGCTCCCTGGAATTCCCAAGTGCATTGACCTTATCAGTCACGTCATTGGCCTCTCCCCTTGACACCTGAATGCCTCCAAGGTCCTCCAAAAATCTGTGTCACAAAGGTCTCATTCGCAGTTCAACTCGCCCTTATCCCGATTTGTTGTCACGCATCGCTGTGGCCAGTCCTCGTTCAGTACGGCTCGTACCTTTACCGATTCTTTCTTCCGTGCATTGGACCCGCCGTTCATCCTCCCATTCACCTCCTAACTTCACCGCCACACCTCCGATCATGGCTCAAATCGAGCGTATTACAGAGAACTTGGAGAAACCGGAGCTTGATGATCGTTCTTATCGAGTGATCCGTTTGCCAAACAAGCTTGAGGCCCTTCTAGTTCATGACCCGGACACTGATAAGGCCAGTGCCGCCGTGAATGTCAATGTGGGCAATTTCTCCGATGAAGATGATATGCCAGGAATGGCTCATGCAGTAGAGCATTTGTTGTTCATGGGCACAAAAAAGGTAAATGAAGAATCCCCCGTCTTCCCAGCCGAGGTCAATACTAACAGGGATCTCTATTATTTAGTATCCGAAGGAAAATGCATACAACCAGTACCTAGCGTCCCACTCTGGTTCGTCAAATGCCTACACAGCCGCCACCGAAACGAACTACTTCTTTGAAGTGTCCGCCACAGGTGACTCTAGTGCCCCTAAATCTAGTGGAGACAGCACCCCTGCCGAGACAAATGATAACAATGGCGTTGCGACGAATGGGAATGGTTCAGATGGAAAGTCGCCCCTCTATGGCGCATTGGATCGGTTTGCCCAGTTCTTTGTCGCTCCACTTTTCCTAGAGTCAACCCTAGAACGGGAGCTGCAGGCGGTGGATTCGGAAAATAAAAAGAACCTTCAAAGTGACCTGTGGCGTTTGATGCAACTGAACAAGTCGCTTTCGAACCCAAAACATCCCTACAGCCACTTCTCGACCGGTAATCTGCAGACTTTGAAAGAAGATCCACAGAAACGCGGTCTGGAAGTCCGCAGTGAGTTCATCCGGTTTTACGAGAAGCACTACTCAGCCAACCGGGCGAAGCTGGTTGTCTTGGGGCGGGAGTCTTTGGACACGCTGGAACAGTGGGTCTCTGAGCTCTTTTCTGATGTTGAGAACAAGAATCTTGCCCAGAACCGCTGGGACGATGTCCAACCCTTCACTGAGAAGGACATGTGCACTCAGGTGTTCGTGAAGCCAGTCATGGATACTCGATCTATGGATATGTACTTCCCGTTCCTTGATGAGGAGGATTTGCACGACACCCAGCCTAGCCGGTATATCAGCCATCTCATTGGCCATGAGGGCCCGGGCAGTGTTCTTTCTTACCTCAAGGCTAAGGGGTGGGCTAATGGCCTGTCTGCAGGCGCCATGCCTGTCTGCGCTGGGTCGGCATTTTTCACTATCTCGGTGCGCCTGACCCCCGAAGGTCTGAAGCAATACCAGGAAGTCGCAAACGTTGTCTTTGAGTATATCGCTATGATCAAGCAACGCGATCCCGAGCAATGGATCTTCGACGAGATGAAAAACCTTGCCGAGGTCGATTTCCGGTTCAAGCAGAAGACCCCGGCTAGTCGGTTCACCAGCCGATTGAGCAGCGTTATGCAAAAGTCATTGCCTAGTGAATGGCTGCTGAGCGGGTCTTTGTTGCGACGATTTGATTCTGACCTGATCAAGAAGGCATTGAGCTATCTGCGGGCTGACAACTTCCGCCTGGTCGTTGTGTCCCAGGAGTTCCCGGGTACATGGGACCAGAAGGAGAAGTGGTATGGTACCGAATACAAGGTCGAGAAGATCCCACAGGAGTTCTTGGGCGGTCTTCAGAAGGCTCTAGAGTCTACTGAGGCTACCCGTACTTCCAACGTGCACATGCCTCACAAGAACGAATTTGTGCCGACCAGGCTCTCGGTAGAAAAGAAAGAGGTTGCCGAGCCAACAAACACTCCTAAACTGATTCGCCATGACGACCGGGTGCGCCTGTGGTTCAAGAAGGATGACCGTTTCTGGGTGCCTAAAGCGACTGTTGAGGTAACGCTCCGTAACCCTTTGGTGTGGGCTACACCCGCCAATCTCATCAAAACAAAGCTGTACAGCGAGTTGGTGCGAGATTCGCTGGATGAATACTCCTACGATGCAGAGCTTGCTGGTTTGGACTACCATCTCTCAGCGAACATTTTGGGATTGGACATTTCCGTGAGCGGGTACAACGACAAGATGTCCGCTCTATTAGACAAAGTACTCAATACCATGCGTGGGCTAGTTGTCAACCAGGATCGGTTCCACATTATCAAAGAGCGCTTGACGCGGGCATTCCGCAATGCCGAGTACCAACAGCCTTACTACCAGGTCGGAGATTACACTCGCTACCTCCTTGCCGAGCGCAGCTGGGTCAACGAGCAGTACCTTGAGGAGCTGGAGCATGTTGAGTGCGATGATGTGGTCAACTTCTTCCCCCAGTTGCTTGAGCAGACCCACATTGAAGTTCTGGCCCACGGAAACTTGTACAAGGAGGATGCCCTTCGTATGACGGACTCTATTGAGAAGATCTTGGGAGGCCGTCCTCTGCCTCCGTCGCAGTGGTACTTGCGCCGCAACATGACCTTGCCCCCCGGTGCCAACTATGTCTACCCCCGGTCGCTTAAGGATCCGGCCAACGTCAATCACTGCATCGAGTACTACCTCTATATTGGACTCTTCTCCGATGACGTCCTGCGGTCGAAACTTCAGCTGTTCGCACAGCTTACTGACGAACCTGCATTCGACCAGCTGCGCAGCAAGGAACAGCTTGGATATGTGGTGTGGAGTGGCGCCCGATACAACGCCACCACCCTGGGCTACCGGGTCATCATCCAAAGTGAGCGCACGGCACAGTATCTCGAATCGCGCATTGAGACTTTCCTCCGTCAGTTTGGCCCCATTCTCGAGAAGATGCCCGAAGAAGAATTTGAGGGTCACAAGCGTAGTGTCGTGAACAAGCGCCTGGAGAAACTCAAGAACCTGAGCTCTGAGACTGGTCGGTACTGGTCGCATGTCGGATCTGAGTACTTTGATTTCCTGCAGCACGAAACCGACGCGGCCAATGTGCGTGCTTTGACTAAGGCGGATCTCATTGCATTTTACCAGCAATACATCGATCCCTCTTCGGCAACGCGCGCTAAGCTCGCCATCCACATGAACGCTCAGTCAGGCGCGCAAGTTGAGGCGCCCAAACCAGCCGAACAGAGAACACGCCTTGTCGAAGTAGTTACCAAGCACCTTGAAGCTGCTGAATTCACCGTGGATTCTGCCCGCTTCGCAAAGGCACTCGATGAGGTTGACACGACGGCTGCGGACAAGTCCCAGGTTATCTTTGCTATGAAGAACTTCCTGGAGACTGAGACGGGCTTATCGCAGAAGAAGATTGAACCTGTCCTTGAGACACTGGATGAGAAGCTCAGTTCGCAGTTGAAGGAGCTGGGTCTTGACTCTAGCAGTGACACTCAGGGTGCGGCCAATGGTAATGGTGAGGCTCAAAAAGCCGTCGTCATCACCGATGTGCCGACTTTCAAAGCACGTTTGCCTGTCAGCACTGGCCCTGTTCCTGTCACTGATTTGAGTGAGTATGAGGATTTCGATGCCAAGCTATAAATGGTATACATTTGGAGTAGGTCTGGTGTTGGGTGGGACGGTTGCATGAATTCGAGAGTTGAGGTGTTTGTCAATTTGGAAGATATAGTGAAGTTCCAGAGACGGACAATAATCAAACGAATTACGTTCAGACAAGTTGTTTTGTAGAACGGGTTTTAGCCCCGGGAGACTGGAAGAAATTATATAAGTTACAGATATACTCAATCAGCCCTAGAGAAGATATCTAATTTGCATACTCAATCTACTCAATCAGAAGACATTTGTTTTATATCACCTCTACAGCACTATACTCTCTGCCCTAACAGTTATAGTATAACAGTTATAGTACCCGGATAGCCTTGTCCACCTGTATCGTCCTGTTCAGATATCAAACCAAGGAAGGCAGTCAACCCTGAGGTTACCCAATTGCGCACTTACATGTAGTAGTATAGTATAGTGAAATATAAAACCGTATCCTTATCCTTCACTATGTTTTATATACGACCGGATAATCCATCCCCCTTGCGGGATATTATTCTTCCGAGGACAGTGACAGCAAACCCCGATAAGCGATAAGTAACATGGGAGCTTGGGGAAAGCTGCCTGTCCTTGACCACAATAACAACGAACGACCCGTCAATATGGCTACTACCACGGAGGATGTTCCTGTCAGTGGGCTTCCGTAAGTACTCTTGATAAATACTTTATTTGACAATGCAATTTTTGAATAGATCAGCCTGACCCGATGACTTCTAGGCCCATTGTCCCTAAGGACTTCACCGCGCAGCAGCCGGAGACTGTCCGCTTGTACCCCCTGTCGAACTATACCTTCGGTACCAAAGAGACACAACCCGAAGAGGACCCTTCGGTTCTAGCACGACTGAAGCGCCTCGAGGAACACTATGGGCTCCATGGAATGCGACGGACGTGTGAGGGAATCCTGGTGTGCCACGAGCACAACCACCCCCATGTGCTGATGCTGCAGATTGCCAATGCATTCTTTAAGTTGTGAGTTCTCTATGGTTTATTTGCGCATATTCACAATTCACTGCTAATAGTCTTTAGGCCAGGCGATTATCTGCAACCCGAGGATGACGAGATTGAAGGTTTCAAGAAACGACTGAATGAGCGTCTCGCACCTGTGGGATCTCAGTTCTCCGGCGAAGGTGTTAACGATGACTGGGAGATCAGCGACACACTTGCGCAATGGTGGCGACCCAACTTCGAGACTTTTATGTATCCGTTCCTTCCTGGCCATGTCACGCGGCCCAAGGAGTGCAAGAAGTTGTACTTTATTCGCCTCCCGAAGAAGAGTGAGTTCTAACCCACCATGAGGTCTTCCCCGTAAAGATTGCTAACATATGACCCAATTTTTTTTTTTTAATAGAGGTTCTCTCCGTTCCGAAGAATATGAAACTTCTCGCTGTGCCGCTGTTCGAGTTGTATGATAACACTGCTCGCTATGGCCCTCAACTCTCTGCCATTCCGCATCTCCTATCGCGATACAACTTTGAGATGGTCGATGAGAATGACAACATTGTTGCTGTGACTCCTGGCACTCCGTTGCCTCCTGGCTACACTATCCCTCCCAGAGTTCTTGTTAATGGTGATGGGGCAGACGATGGACAGGACACTGGTATGACTGGTGTTGAGGAGGGAATGAAGATTGAATCTCACCAGTAGTGGGGAGTAATTTCAAGAACAAAGAAATGCTAGCCAAGCCTGCTTCGGGCCTGAGCACCAAGGTTCCTTACTGGCAGCAATGATGAACAACATACGGTTTCTGACTGGCATCGAAGACGGGATTCGCCAATAAGGGGATTTGTTTTTTTTTCCCGGACCTTGGGAGGAAAAAAAAGAAAAAAAAAAAAAAAAAAAACCCCACGATTGAAAATGGAATAGATCCAACCAGTCAAATCAATTTTACGCTTCTAATGATCACACATGTTCATACATAATGCTGTAGTTCGTTATTACTCCGAAACAACCAAGCCCTGCGGAGTACGGAGTACTCCGTACAACATAAGCTTTTCCACATGATATTAGTCACGGGTGGAAGTGAGTGGCTGGAATTTCTCCTACGATACCGAACATTTCAGCAATTAATATATGCTGCATGAGATAAGATCGTCGAACAACACCCGAGGGTAACGCAATCCCTATGCATAACCCAATCAACACGGAAATTTACTTTGACCCGAAATGCAAAGAGCCCAAAATGTTCATCTTCACGGAGCTTCCAAGGTTGTTATCGCATATGGCGCAATGACCATTGTTGGACCAACTCCGTCCCGCTGCAAGGTACAAATAAGCCCCCTCTCAGGGCAGCCCTAACCTCATTCTAGACCGGAACTCCGCTATCTTAATATGTGTTAACCAATTATCATCCAATCGTCCGAGGTTTCACCGGGGTTACATTCCTGACGAACTCAACAATTGCATGAGTTCCATGTCGATCCCAACGGAATCCCTCCGGTCACGCGTGAAATATGCGCCATGAAACCGGAGATATAGCTGAGTTCGGAAATAATTTAATCTACGAGAGAATGGGCGTTGTACCCCGCTCCTCGAAGATGTCGGGATTTGTAAAGGATTTTAGTATCTATACGGATCCATATGGGTTCGCCGACCATACATAAGGTAGCCTTGTCTGCATAGCCATCTCCAGGTGTGTGTGTGTGTGTGTGCGTATACTCGCCGTTGAGAAAGCCCTACTCTAGAGAGCTTCATCATGCTTCATCTTGGTCGGCTTGGGGCTATCGCTGCTCTTGCGGTGTTGACAGTTGCTGCTCCTTCTCGTTCTGTTCCTCGAGGTATGGATATGCGCTCGCCTTTTGATTCATGCGGATAAACTGACTAACTGACGAGCAACAGATGTGTCGACTGATGTGCTTGGTCAATTGACCCTATTCTCTCAGTGGGCTGCGGCGTCATACTGCACGAACAATGACAACTCAACCGGCGATGCGCTATCTTGCGAGGCAGGCAACTGTCCGTTAGTGGAGGCCGCTGACACAATTTCTCTATATGAGTTTGATGAGTATGGGACCAAGTTCCAAAGCCAAGTCACAAACTGTTCGCTAACACAGTGACACCTATTAGCTCGTCCAGCTATGGCGATGTCGCCGGCTTCCTCGCGGTCGACAAAACAAACAAGCTGATTGTTGTCTCATTCCGGGGTAGTCGCACACTAAAGACTTGGGTCGCGAACCTCAACTTTATCTTTACCGATGCCAGTAGTATATGCAGTGGCTGTGAAGCCCACAGAGGGTTTTTGGAATCCTGGGAGACTGTTGCGGATGATCTGACATCCAGGATCAAGGCCGCACAGACAACCTACCCAGGCTACACTCTTGTCGTGACAGGCCACAGCTTTGGCGGAGCTCTTGCTGCATTGGGAGGTACCATACTTCGAAATGCAGGATATGAACTAGACCTGGTAAGTACCATTATTTCGTACTCCTTGATAATAGTGTATACTCACAGATTATAGTACACCTATGGCCAGCCACGGGTGGGCAATGCGGCTCTGGCTGAATATATGACGAACCAGGGCAGTCTCTGGCGCGTCACACATGATAATGACTTGGTGCCTAAGGTGCCGCCTTCACATCTTGGTTTTAGTCACGCCAGTCCCGAGTACTGGATTACGGTTGGCGACGATACGACGGTGACCTCGTCCGATATTGATGTTATTGAAGGCGTAGGCTCGAAGGCTGGAAATGCGGGGACGTTGGACCCAAGTATTGATAATCATTATTGGTATTTTGAACATATTAATGGGTGCCAATAGGTGAAAATGTAGGTAGAATGTCTAGGGACATCTATCAGATGAATATATGTTGGTCAAACCAATTCGATCTATATATAACACATCAATACATTAACATATTAACATATCTGCTCTTGATGAACTTATAAATTAGCTTGATTTTATATCTTTTATATCTTTTCTAATTGTTATAGCTGTTATTGACTGTGATAGTTGTGAGGGTAGTGCTAAAACCAAAAAAAAAAAAATAACTTAGCTGTTGCGGAGAACTTCAACTTGCGACACGTCGACCTCCAGATGTCTCTAACAATTCCGGAATTTATTACGGAGTACCTACACAGATACTACATGAATTAGTATTTGATTAATATTCCAAGTATATTCTACTTGTCATCCCCAGATTTCTCGAGTTTCTCCCGGGGCTTTGATTTCCCGTTGACCATCAACTTTCTCCCCCCCCCCTCAATGACTTGACCACCCGGGCAGAGTGCCCTTCATCCAACATGTTGTTCGCTCCTAGTGGGCCTCAGGGCCCCCGACGCCGTAGTCGGATGAAAGCTATCTTCCTTACTATCTTCATCGTCATCGCCCTGTACCTTTTATTCTTTTCGACAACGAAGTCCCCGGTGAAGACCGAAACAGGGAGCTATGCGGAGAAACATGGATCTACAAAATCAGACGAGCTGGCTCGTCCTGCTGTACCGAGACGCAAGGAAATGGTCGTGGCTAGCATGAAAAGTGATGACACGTCATGGCTGTCAGAATACTTCCCCGACTGGACGAAAAGTATCTACGTGGTGGATGACAAGCACGCGCCCTTGACGGTGACGCGCAACAAAGGCCGGGAGTCAATGGTGTATTTGACGTGAGTCCAACACGCAACATCTGTTACCTTGTTACCTCTCGTACCCCATACTGACTCGAACTGTTGAACCAGATACATCATCGACAATTACAATAATCTACCCGACACAATGCTCTTCATCCACTCGAAACGCTACCAATGGCACAACGACGACCCATACTATGACGGCATTCCACCACTCCGAAACGTCCAGATCCCATACATACAAGAGCAAGGATACGTCAATCTACGATGCGTTTGGACCCTCGGATGCCCAATAGAAATCCGTCCTCATACCGACACGCATCGCAGCAACGTACACGCCGGCGAATACTTCAAGAATGGATTCATGGAGCTATTCCCTGGAATCCCGATCCCGGAGGAGGTAGGCGTGTCGTGCTGCGCGCAATTTGGTCTTTCCCGCGCCAAGGTGCTGGAACGGCCGCGCAGTGACTATGAGCGCTTTCGCACATGGCTGGCGGAGACGCCGCTAGAGGACGATTTGAGTGGACGGATTATGGAATATTCATGGCATAGTATGTGATTTCCCTGCAGTCCCCTCGGTTCCGATCGAAAGCTAACATTTTCTCTAGTGATATTTGGAAAGGACCCTGTGCATTGCCCTAATGCGAAGGAATGCTACTGCAAAGTATTTGGACTATGTGATCTGACCTGCCCATGGGAAGGTGGCTGTGATGAGCGCTATTCCCTGCCACCATTCTCCTCGCTGCCTAAGGGGTGGCCGGAGATTGGATGGAAGGGCCAAGCACAAGACACTTCACATGGATTGCCGGAAACTTGAACTGATGGATTGAAGAAATTCAGCCACATAAGCCGACTCTCCTTTTCACTGCCTCGGGTTAGGCGTTTTGCTCTGCTGCGTACATGCGCTCTCAAATTGTAGTGCCCCAGGACGCATCTATAAGTTCACGCCGAGGATACCCATCGGTCGCAACTGATATTTCAAGGATTTCCCAAAGATTGATACAATCAAATATATAGCAAAGTAGTTACTGAAAGCTGTTTGATTGGAATTTAGAGAATCCAGAATCTCTGCAATACATACCTGTATACATGTACAGAGTATGTAGATGACGTGACGTGCGTAAAAGACCTAATGCGGAGCCGAGGCTTATTTTTATCTCCCCGCATTCGCAACTTCGACTGTTACAATCTTGACATCTCTTCAACTCTCTCCTCTCTCTAAAGCCAAAATGCTGATCATCGGACTCACTGGATCAATAGCAACGGGCAAGTCAACTGTCTCATCTATCCTCTCCACACCACCCTACTCCCTCCCAATAATTGATGCCGATCTCCTCGCCCGCAAAGTAGTCGAACCTGGCACCGCAGGCTACAAAGCAATCGTCAACTACTTCGGCCCCAGCACACCAGACCTACTGTTGGACGATGCGCCTACAAATCCGAATGGAAAACCACTGAATCGACCGGCGTTGGGGCGGCGCGTCTTTGGAAGCACGGAAGAGCGCAAACGCGACCGACAGGTCCTTAATGGCATCGTCCACCCCGCTGTGCGATGGGAAGTCTACAAAGCCCTAATTTACCACTACCTGCGCGGGCAATGGGCAGTGGTCCTGGATGTACCGCTCCTCTTTGAGAGCGGGATGGATCTTATCTGCGGAACGGTGATTGTGGTTGGGGTTCACGATCCTGAAATCCAAACGGCGCGGTTGCGCGCCCGCGATGCGCATCTTACAGCCGAGGATGCGGAGAACCGGGTGCGGAGTCAGGGAGATGTGCGGACGAAAGCAACGCAGGCGGAGTTCCGGGGCACGACGACAGGGCGCGGGGTAGTGGTCTGGAATGATGCTGATAAGGCGGAGTTGGAGGTTGCTGTTAAGGGGGCTATGGCTAATATTGCGGCATCGAGTCCGAGATGGTGGGCATGGACGTTGTTGGTAGTGCCGCCGGTTGGGTTTGGGGTTGCTGCTTGGAATTTGATTGTGAATTTTGCGACGCAGAAGGGGTGGGAGAAGAAGAAGCAGGAAGAGAAGGCGAAGCTTTGAGAATTTTTTTCTGATTTGCTTCTATTCGAGAAGAGCCAGTCGCTACTTGGGTATCTCTATGTATAGTGCTTTTTTTGCCGCTGTTTTACAACGCTTCTAGCAGGGTAGGGTCAGCTTAGACTCAATGAGGTCCCTAGCAGGGCCTAGAGGCTAGTATATACAATGTAAATTGATTGTTATTGTTACGAGATCAACTTCAAATTCTCACGTCAGACCCTCGAAATTCACAAAGTCCTTGAGCAAAGGAGAGACAATGCTACCAAACACACGTTCCACAAATCTTTGCTCATTGGACAGCGAGTTTATGCCAGACCAGTAGAGGCAGCTATGAACAGCTTCTGCGTAATGTGTACCACTTCCTGATGCACATTGTCGACAAGCCTTGAGGCGACTCGGAATTTAGTGACCAATGGTTCCTCATGCTCATCCTCCGGTGTAAAGAATACACTTAGGGATTTTCCAAGTGATAGTTCCACTAGTGCAAGCCCTAAAGGCAATAGAAGATTGCTTCGCACGTTAGGGTAGTGCGTTGAGTTGTAAGACTCTTTCCCCGTACCAGGGGGGAGAAGAGGCCATGAAAGATATAGATTGTCCAGCAATACGCTGTAACCGTCGTCCGCAGCAGCCAGGTGGATATCGGAGCTATCCCATGAGGATTTCAGCCAATTTCCACAGAATTGAACTACACCACATGCTAGGCCGGTAGCAATATGGAGTCGATCACGTCGACTGATTTTTGAGAGAACTTCCCCAAGAGGCCTTTGCGAAACTCCTTGTGGGAGTCTCTTCACTGCATCCATTGTGTACCGGAAAGAGTTATTTCTCTTGTTGGAAATAAAACTAATGGTCTTTTGTCGCCCACTGTGCATTTCCGCAATATGAAGAGATGAACAGAAGTCCTGAATGGGCAGGATAGACGGGGTTTCAAGAGTCAGTTCCGATGCTTCCTCTATGAGAGTAGAACCGTTGAACTGAACCCTAGATCTCCTTTGGGCTTGATGCAATGTGGAGTCATCGTAAAGGGAGAGAGTAGCAAGTTCCACGACTTCTTTAACTTCCGAAGGCTTAAAGACCACTTCTGTCCAGCTCAATAAACAATCCGTATTCGTATTATGTCCTACTACTGCCTTGTTGGAAAAGAGCATCCGTAACTGAGGCTGGGAGTTGCCGAGAGGGTGCTCCTCGATACCTTTTAGTGGATTTGTTTGTATTTGAAGCTGGACACTGTGTTGCTCTTTACAGCCACAGCGCCAGTAGTCCCCTTCGGTGATGGTTTGAAATAGCCCTTTAGCATTTTTGCGTGCCTTTTTGTATCTCTGTAGAAGGGGGCTCCAGGACTGGCGTCTTTTCTTGCTTGTTTCTCGGTGATCGGATTGGTCAACCAGAAGCTTCAGTATTGCATTTGCTGCGTTGATCTTTATAAGGAGATCGTCGTAAACTGCTTTGCTAAGAATCTTACGGAATTTCCATAGATCCCAGGTTTCGGGAGCTGGCTGATAGGATCACTCCAAGGTGAGTATAAAACCGGCATATATCATAAGAAGTAGATTAATAGATCACTCACGTTCGTCTGATCCTCACTAATGTGTAGTTTTTGAGATAGATATTCTAGCAAATCCGAGAGAGAAGTCATATTTTGTAAGAATGCATCGTAATTTCGGTCGAGCTTTCTGCGTAGACGACTTTGCAGAGCTGCGTTTGCCCATTCTTTGCCTTGTGGATTATTGATGAGTTGAGTTATCTCATCCTCATCGTCAATGACACCTTCGAGGGCTCGCTCCAGTGTATTTAGCAAGATGGTGCGCTGTGTCTTCAGTCCCTCCGAATATCCTTTAAAGTCCCGTCGGTATCGCCTTAGAAGTCTGATCTTCTCGATGCCGAGAGCGTAGGCGTCTACCTGATTTATGAGGAGAGGAAGAATAGCGAGAGCGAGGCCTGCCGCCTCAATGCCAGTCACCATATTCTGCCTGTTGACGAGTCAAGGTGAGCTTTGTAGGCTGACTTGTCAACCCCTCCAGCCCAGAGGTACAATACCCCGCACTATATGGGTGTCCATCCTTCATACCCCCAAGGACCACATTTATAACCCTCAGACAAAACCAAATAGGATGGCAACTGTGCCAGACCTTCTCCAGAGCTGCCTTATCCAGTTCAGCTCCTTGATTACTTCGGACGGTCTTGCTAGACATATCCTTGAAGTCCCTCTGCAAGCATGGAGGGACGAGCTGGGCCGATTACGAGTATGGGCTGCTGATATCGCCCAGACCGGACAATCCTCTTTGGATTACAGCCTGAGGGATGCGTCCCATATAAAAGTCCAGATTTTATCGCTTCTGGGGAGAGTCAAAGACCTGCTCTTAGACCTCATAGAGGTCCTCGAGGAAGATGTAGACACCGAGAATCAATATCCACGCGAAGGGGTTGAGGGTATTGGAGACTATCCAGAATACGATGACAGCATAACGGAGATTCAACAAATTTATCAAGGCCTTCTGGAAGCAATCACACATCTCTACCAGATGTCGATGATGATTCCTCAACCAGCGCATCATGACCGGTTACTTGGAACACGAAAAGTCGACGCTGAGCCATTTATATTATGGGCTAAGCAGCATACTTCCAACAAATATCCCCACGCAGATGAGATGGTAATCGATCGACTCAGTTCTATGATGGCACGACAAAGAGCCATTTTGAAATATCGTGAAAGGCACCATGCGAAGTCGAGCCACTACATTGACCTTGAAGAGGAGAAGTCGACTATGCTGCCAGAACATCCCGTTAAGGATGTATATAAGGAGACCAACGAACCAGATGGCATGGTTTCTGAAGATGGAGTGTCCGAAACCTCATACAATGGCACCCTGTTCAAGGGACCAGACGGATGTACGAAGATACCACCGATTCCCCCGAAAGCGTGCGGGCAAAACTACTTCAAATGTCCATATTGCTTCTACACCATTACTGTCCGAGATGATCGAGCATGGGCGCAGCACATTCTCCGGGATTTGATGCCTTATGTATGCGTCTTCCCCGATTGTTCCACGCCAAATAGGCTGTATGAAAGTTGTCGCCAGTGGTACGCCCACGTCCAGCAAACACATCCAATCCCTGATATCTATAAATGCCCCATTTGCAATCAGGAACACCTCTCCTCTGTCGAGTTTCAGCAACATGTGGCCGGGCATTTACAGGAACTTGCCCTCTTTTACTTGCCACGAGCAACACCGGAAGATAATGAATCCCCTGAAACGAGACAAGAAGAGGAAGTGCAGAGGATGAATGCAGAGCAACGCTGGAGGTTGAATAGACTTGAGCAGGCCGAAAAAAGAGATACTAAGAAGGAAATGCCGAAGGCCAAATCAAGAAAGGGAAAGTCAAAGGCTTCTTTAGAGATGGAAGAAGATGAGTTGGATAACCTTACGCGGGATATCAATGAGAACGACACTCGAAAGTCGCACGGGGTTGTGGATAATTCTAAGAAGAAGATCACTAAGGGAGCTGCTGTGGAAGAATGGGGGCCGCAAGAACACAACAAGCAGAAGAAAAAGGAGTTCCGAGATCATCTGAGTAGCATGGGTTACAGTGAAGAGGAGATTGAGCTTATTATGAAGAAAGAGAAGAAAGAGAAGAAGGCAAAAAAGGAGAAAAAGGAGAAAAAGAAAGAAGAAACGAACCCAACGTGGATTAGGGTAAGTGAATTACATCCATCATCACATATAACCCTGGAGATACTCATATGCTCTAGGTCCACCATAAACACCTGCTGCCAGAAACATTGATCGCATATAATTTGCCTTGGGATTGGGACGAGGTTGGTACTATATGAAAAAAAATATATGGTATATATCTAGAAACTAATGTCGTTTGATATAGCACAACCACAACTACATTGTCATAAAAAAGCTGATAACAGAGGACTTTCAAGAAGACCTTTTCTCCCACACTCCACGTATACGCGAGGAAAAAGTTGTCACCCAAACATCCCACTCCATGACCGAATTGAAGGGCGATGACCGCAACAAAGAGAAAATGTCCCTGGCCCGGAAGACCAGCCCTGATGATGCGTCAAGAATACGAGCTATGATGGCGACACTGACATAATGGATATGGATGCAGAGATTCACATTGTTTATAGATATTCATATATTTGGTGTATGATGGACAGAGGAAAGTACTTCGGTCACTAGAAGATAGAAGATCACCGTAATAGCTGGGCATTTACTACCGGGTGATAGTGAAGTGAAAAGGAATTGATTAATGGAACGGCCAAGACGCCATATATGCTATGCTAAAACGCCAATCAAAACATTTGAGTTCGATATCTCGTGGAAGGTCATCTGTTTAGTAGCTCTTGCGCTTCTTCTTCTTCTTGTCAGAGGATGGAGCTCCCAAGAGAGACCCACGGCCAGAACCAGATATACTGGTCAGTTCAGACAGCTTCGTCTGTCGTTTGTTTGCTCTTGCTTTGGCTTCAGCCTTGAGTCTGGCCTTTTCCATCATTTTGGTGACTTCTTGTGGATTCGACGGGTTGATTATGGTGTCTTCATCTTCATCGTAGTCATCCTCATCATCTTCATCGCCCTCCTTCCGTGTAGTTTGTGGCTAAGAAAAATGAGTACAAAATACCAAGTGCGAGTGAGAAAATACTGACCTTGCGCTCCTTGCGCTTAAAATTGCCATACGCACGTCGTCCACCGGAGTAGGTATCGTCATCTGCATCCAGCGAGTCTGCCGCCAATACCATAGGCTGCTGAGTGGATTGAGGTGTAGCGGGGACATCAAGGACCCAGTGTGTCTCACCCGCCTCTGCAGCTGCTCGTGCGACAGCTTGCTGCCGCTTTTCTTCCTCGGCAGCAAGTGCCGCCGCGATCGCATCCATATCTGAGGTACGAGGGCTCTCAGCCTCGGTGGAGAGACGGGGACGCTTGGAATTATGTGAGCTAGCATCAGAAGATGGACTTTGGGTTTCTTTTGCAGCTGCAGCGCGTCGCATAAACTGGGAGATAACATTAATTTTCCGTGGCTGTTAATCAGGAAACTGTTATTCATACCTTCATGGTCAATAGATTTGACGACATGGTCTTCTCAGGCTTTCCAGCCGGGGAGGAAGAGCCAGCCATGATGGGTTGAAAGTAAAATCTCAATGGAATGGAACCCAATTTCAAAAGAAGAGAAAGGAAGATGTCAAACTACCTTCACTCTGAAGCGCAAAATAAAATGATGCGGCAGAAAATCCAAAGAGTAAGGTGGAGCTATCTCAAATCAGCAAGCGGTGACCGCTCACCAAACCACACCTCGCGGATTATTCAGTGCCGACTTGCACCTGGTCCCTTGCCAACGCTCTTTTTGTCCTCCGTCATAACCAACCACCCCGGGGAAATTTGCCCAATATGATGTCCTGTGGCCGCAGAATTGCGACCTTTGTGTCGGTCCGCCCGCGCTTCGTTGTCCGCGCATACTCCTCGACCGTGCCCCGTCTGAACGAGAACCCTATCCAAGTCAATGACCCGACCCCGCGGAAGCCCGCGCCGAATGTCTCCGCAACCAATGCTGTGCCTACTGAGGAGTTTGGACGTCAGCGTAACGATGGTACTCTTCAGGAGGCCCCCGAGGTTGGCGAGCGCATCCGGAGCATGCAGGCCCCCAACCGCGCCACCACCTGGGCCGCCAGCCAGCAGCCGCGCGAGAAAGCCATGGTTGGACCTCGCTTCGAGCAGACAATTATGGAGACCCAGGTGCGAATCCATTGAAGATAGCAGTGCATATGCAATTGCTGTTGGCAATGCGTATCAAGGATTGAGACTAACTTGCTACTCTTTAGCCGCAACCATATGCCGCTATCGAACTCATTCACAGACAGCCCGTCCGTTGGACAAAGTCCAAGGTCGTCAGCTGTGACGGTGGCGGTGGTCCCCTCGGTCACCCCAAGGTCTTCATCAACACCGACAAGCCCGAGATCGCTACCTGTGGATACTGCGGTGTTCCCTTTGTATGTCCACTTATATCCGTCCTCTCACCGACTACGATTGAGTCCTTGCTAACATCTCCCTAGGCCCACGAACAGCACCGCGCTTACTTGAAGTCCCTGCCCGCCACCAGCTACCCCCTCGAGCCCACCGGTGACGCCGCCGAGGTCAACGAGTCCCAGCGTGTGACAGAGGGTAGCTTGGAGCAGCGATAGGCGGCTAGCATGAGATTTCCTTTATCGGCGTTGCACAATTTGCGTTTTTCCATTTGTTTTGGGCCCGAGGCCGTGTACAGAATATCGATGAATGGATGCACTGCCCTTCGATCGTGTGTGATGATGGTATTGTCCTCAAAAATGTGTGTACTACTTCGACTACCATATGATGATCTCATATAATCTGGGTCATTTGTCGACTCTCTCGCCAACCCAAATTCCTGTTATTATCTTGCATCCCTCGTAGCCGGGACTTCCTAGATAAATCATAATTGCCCGCGCTCAGCTCTATCTAGTCAATCCTTCTGTCCCTGAATTGTCGCGACAACCTTGCGACTGTGCCGACTGGTCCGGAATTCCAGGTACCAAATGCCCTGCCATGTTCCTGTTGCCAAGCGACCGTTCGTGATAGGGATATTGACCGAAGCGCCAATGAGCGCCGATTTGATGTGAGCCTGTGGTGCATTAGCGCCTGGGTTCGACGAGAGAGTAAAAAGCACCAGGGAAGTTAGTCAGAGCTAGACTCTTGAAGCGAGCATAGCGATCAACTAAAATCCGGGCCCCCCTGCTATTTTCCAACACATACCGGCATATCATCCTCGCCCTCGGCAGAATGACGATAAAGATTTCCCTTCTTATCCATAGGCGCAATACGGTCTAGCGCATCGCTCATATCGGCGCGAACATCGTCATCCCAATTTTCGTTCAGCGAAAGCGCACAGCTGGTGTGTTGCACAAACAAATTCAACATGCCGACTTTGTAGTCGCGGATCTCGGGGACCTCCTGGAGGACATGGTCGGTGATAAGGTAGGAACCTCGGCTGCGAGAGGGGAGAGTAAAAGTCTTCTGGGACCAAGACATAGTATCTAGAATTGAAAGGGAGATGTGTAGAGAGTCCGTGAGAAGATCGAGGGGCAGAAGAAAATAAGAGTGTTGTGATTGGGTGGGTTCTCTGATGTCATTGGATTTATGTTTCTCTCCAGGTCTATACTTTGTACATGTATACATTGTATATCCTCAAGGTGTGGCAATATTAAATGCAAGGTTGGGCACAATGATTTAATTCTTATTTGAGGCATCAATAGTATACTTTGCACATTATTGAAAAGATCAAAGTCTGAGTTATCGCCATAAAGAGGCAAAAATGTCTCTTCTTTGGCAGCATTCTGACCACCTAAACACTATGCATCCTCATCATAAGGTGGCAAATATTGCTCATCTGCAAACAACTCCACTAGATGGTATCGACGATGGGCCGTGAAGAGCATAATCATTCCCTGGGTGAAATTCTTAATTAGAGCGAGCAGCGATGGACAGTTTCCAAGCTGTTTATAAGCCGACTTTGTCACCTACAGTCGATTGTTAGCAATATAGACCATCGCAACATAATTAAATCTTGAAACTCACACCAGGCGTATAGTTCGTGAGATGCCGCAAGACATCCAAATGTTGGACATGATGCGTGTCGGCGAAATTTGCCACGAAATTGCCTGTTTCATCATTGAGACAGAACTCCTTATAATAGGACAAGATATCATTGGTAAAATCAATGAAGAGTACAAGCTCCAAGGTGATAGGGAAATATTGCATGACGTATTCCTCTTCGGGAAAGACTGACTTGGGATAGAGAAAATGAATCATAATCTCTGCCCCCCCGACCTTAGTTCGCAAGAACATAGGCGTGAGGCGTGACTCGGAGGAGAACTTGAAATTCGACTGTTTGATCTTATGCTCGATAACACGGCCATTGATATAATCAAGCATGCCTTTAATCATCACAGAGTGGCAGTATGGGCCGTAATAACGCGATAAAGCACGAAGGTGATAATCCAATCCAGTGAGGATAGAATGCTTATGGTGTTGATTTAGAACAAAGCTAAGCGGGGATCAGCATATTGTCGAATACTTTCACGATGAAGCCGAACTGTAGACTCACTTTTGACCAAATGCTTGAAGGTCCTCTATGAATTCCTCCGCCACATCATCCACTAGAAACATATATAGGAATTGAATGGCAGCTAGCACCCTTATTTGGAAAGGAAGCGTCGTATAGCCGTGATATGAAAAGTTCACCGAAGGGTGGAGGGTTTGTTGGACCGATTTCTCAGTCTTCTCTCCTAGTTCCAGACTTTGGAAGTACTGCCAAACCGCAGTTGTCATCTCATGGTCTTGAATAACGTGAACGGTGCGATCAAAGCCGATATCCTCAAGAAAGGTCCTGATCAACGGCTTGATTTGATCAGTTTGAGCCTTGCCTGAATCAACACCTGATCCATCGGTATTAGTTGATTTCACCCGAAGTCCATGATACGCGAGGGTGCTTTCTGCGAGAATAGGATCCATATTGTTAATTGAATCAATTCAACGGCTAGGAGATCTCGGAAAAATGTCCAAAGGAATCCGTGTAAAGTGAATATACCAGAGATTCGGGTGATAGGAGGAAGTTGGGAGGCAAAGATTCTCCCCCAGCTTTGGTCATCTGTCGCCGTTACACTGGCGATGTAAACAAACTACGTTGTACGAGGATGTGACTTTAACAGAGAAGAGTGATCTACAATAATACTACGGGTTTCTCTTATCTCAAGTTGACTTTACGTTGCTATATATAGAGGGTCCGTAGTCTATCAATGGAGCAGTACGCACAGCCAACCTTGGAAATAATCACATCTATATATTCGAAATATTCCAAGGTTCTCAACTCCGTTGGATGATATTATGTACGATCCCATCTAACCGTGGTCGATCGTACAACGAATCATTTTCATACGGACTGGAATTTGAGCTTGATACTAGGCAGACAAGTATGTATTCCCCTAACACTTCTACTAACAATGGAATCGCTATAACAATGGTTTCGTACTCTATATATGTACTATTATCTTTACAAGAAGTTATCTCGTCTGTTATATGCTGTAGTTTGATCTACACTATTTAACATTCTCGAGTGTGCGAAATCAATTTACTTGAACTGCGGGAATTCGCCCTCGGTCCAAACCTTCCATACCAGTCTCTCGCCACTAACTTGTCCACTTCTCAGAGTATCCAACGCAGCGGTAGCCCTCTGCAAAAGCGAGTCGCCTTCAATTTCTCGATACTTGTTAGGCTCAATTGCACCCAACTTAACAAGCCCAGGGATAATATCCGGCAGTAAATGGTCTTTGAGGAAAGGGTTCTGGTAGAATATTAGTTTTGTTAAAGAAAAGCAAAGTGGACACGAAGAAACTAGACATACCGCTTCAAAGGCATAGCTTACAATGCCATGGATTTCCACGCCGGGCATCCAAGTGGCTTCTCCAGCCACATCAAGCGAGACTTGCACACCACCTTCCTCTGAAGAAGGGCGAACTACCACCGGAAGAACAGCAGCAACAATCGATCCCGGTAGAGTTGTAATTTTGGCTATGTGCTGCAGAGAACCGAACTTGGAGTCCACACAGTCGAACGCGCGAAGGGGAAGAAAAGGACTCTCCGTGCTCAATATATCGAGAATGGAGCTCACGGCATCTTGATCTTTATAATCAATGACATGTTTGGCGCCGTAGCCCTTGATCTTTGCGTGATGCTTAGAGGACGCAGTCGCGATGACGTTGGTGTACCCCCAATACTTGAGGATTTGAACTGCGAATTGGCCAACGGAACTGCCTGCACCCCAGATGAGAATAGGGACATTCTGGTCCTTGGAGGAGAATTCAGATGGACGCGGCCAAGGCAACTCGATGCCTAGCTTGTCCGAAAGGGTGAGAAATGCGGTGGCGATATTTGTCGGCAACGTAGCCGCCGCAGCCAGGGATAAACCTGGTGGAACCTGCTTCGCTTAGTATAAGCGGGCAATAATTGGGGCTAACGATTCATACCTTTCCAAATAGATGTTCGGGTGCAGTCACGTAGATTTGTTGACCCTTCTCTTTCTCATTGTGGAAAAAGAAACCCATGACTTGGTCACCAACGTGGAGGCACTCAACACTAGGACCAACTGCTACAACAGTACCGACACCGCTATCACCGATGGATTGAGGAAATTGAGCCATCAACCCAGCATCAACTTGGTACACGTCTAAGGGTGCAGAAGGCACCCATTCAATGCGAACCTGGATTTGATGCTGTTGAGGTTGGGGAGTTGGGACTTGCACCAGGGTCAACGGCTGCTTGACACCAGTTGCTGTGATGGCAGGGTGAGTGGACATGATTTCGGACATGTACTTGCTGGTCAGAGAGTAGTGATGAATGATGAAGGAATTGTCAAATAATGCGGATTGAACGTCTTAAGTACCTAAGCTTCGACATAAACTATATTATATAGGTGATTCATGATGATTAATAGAATGCTTACATCTATAACTTTGGAACGTGTACTCCGAACGGAGTAATAGGGGGACCTATACAACGCAGGTAAAATTACATGAAATTCAAATTCGCTTGATACGGTATTGATGGCGTAATTGTGTGCAGCCCTAGAGGTATCTCTTGATAATATCTAAAAACCGGTATTTTACCTCCGAATTGCAGTAAAAATGTCGGATTTTCTACGGAGTTAATTGTGGGCCGCAGAAGTGAGACCGATGGTAAGCCTCTAACCAATAAGCGTTGAAATATAAGCGTCTTAAAGTGGCAACTAGAGATGACCTTCAACCTCTTGTATCCTTAAACATTCATGTCGCTAACTAAAAAAAATCTACTCCATGAATAAGATGCGCCAGCCAACGACGTCGGAACCACTGGAGCTAGGGCTCCCAATTCGGCAGCGCTTGGCTCCGCAGTCAGCAGCTTATTCCGCCGATGATGACTTGAACGGGGTCAGAAACCCGGCGGCGCGGAGGAGAGTCCAAAATCGTCTCAACCAGAGGGCTTACCGTAAGATCTCTGAGAAATCAGATTGAGACCCCAAAAGTCCTGATTGCTGACTCGGGATGATTGTGACTAACAGGACTACGTCGAGAAGCCCGGGACAAACAAAAAGCACTGGCGAATGATGTACCTTCTGGTTCCACTTTTCAAATAGACTTCACTCCGGAAAGCCTTACTGCTCAGGAATCCACAGAGTATGACTCCGTGACGTGTAGGTTATCTGAAGTGCGACATTTTACATATACACATGCTCCCTCGGATGTACACGAGCGCATGACCCAGTTCGAAAAGAGAGCGATGTCAAGTTATGCAGAGGGGTCGCCTAGGATGGACCTCCTCGTCAACCTCAATAGGCTAAATGTCTTACGTGCAGCCTATCAAAATGGTGTTGCAGTAGGCATGACTGTCGAATGGATGTGCAATGACCATGCCATTTCAATTTTTAATTTGGCCCGGCCACAACTTTCCGAAGATAGCGTTCCTCGAAGCCTACGACCAACGCTACTACAGAGAACAGTTCCACACCATCCGTGGCTTGATATCTTTCCATTTCCACAATTTAGAGACAATCTGATTCACGCCGGAGATAGTTTGGATTCGCATGATCTGTGCCATGATCTCACAGCTTTCTGGGATACAAGGTGTAGCAATGCAAGAATGCTTGTGTGGGGAACGCCCTGGGATCCGAAAAATTGGGAGGTTACGGAGGACTTTGCAAGGAAGTGGCAGTTGTTTCTTTATGACTGCCCTGAGATATTGATTTCGACGAACTTTTGGAGAGTCAAGAGGGATGAAAGACCGCTCATTTGGCGGGAGGTTTTTGAACAACCGTTACAAATGATAGCATGATCGAGGCCTTTATCAAGATGTGGTCTTTGTAGGAACCATTCTAATCTTTCTGTACAGTAGGATCCCAAGTGGAAGGTGTATAATCGTCGGTATGCAATGCTTTCATGTCGTCCTCGTCTAGCTCAAAATCAAACACATCCGCATTCTCTTGGATGCGCTTCGGGGTAGCAGATTTTGGCAGCGGCACAAAACCCTAAGTGAAAAGCAATCAAAATGATGTTAGCCAAGCCATGTGCCATCAAACCATCATGATCGAAACCTACCTTCTGAAGGCTCCAGCGAATCAAAACTTGAGCTGGATTCTTCCCATGTTTCTTGCTTATCGCCCATAGAATGGGTTCATCCATGCGAGTTCCTCTCGCAAGAGGGGAGTATGCCTCGATGAGCACATCACGTTCGCGCAACCAGTCGACCAACTCCGCGCGCCCAAGCCAAGGATGCAGCTCATACTGGCCGACTTCGATTCTACCCTCTCCTGTCCTCTGAATGTATTCTTCAAGCTCTTTGAGATGGTGCAAGCCAAAGTTGGAAACGCCGATTGATCGGGCCTTGCCAGCTTTCTGGGATTCGACCAAAGCACGCCAGGCACCGAGGCGACCATCCTTACCTCCAAAGGGCGCATGAAGAAGAATCCTGCATTGATCAGTACATGGCAATAGATTGTGAGTCGTTTACCCACAAGTCAAAATAATTGGTCTTTACTTTCTTCAGACTGTCATCGATTGATCTTTTGGCTGCTTCATAACCAACAGCGTCCGGTAGGACCTTTGTGGTTATGAAGACGTCTGACCGGCTCAATTCAGACCCTTCCACCGCAGAGATACATTCCCTCTCATTTGCATACACAGCAGCTGAGTCGATCTGAAAACGTTCAGCTTGGACCTAGTCGCAGGTGGGAAACGATTCATCTTACATGGCGATATCCGGCCTTTAGAGCCTTGTCGGTGACGTCTTCAGCGATTGCACCTGCCCTGATATGATCAGCGACTATGTTCAGCAGTAGATGCACTGCAATACTCTCTAGCGTACACTTGGTACAGCTACAATGTCGCATTAGCTCATATACTCTGTGTGAAAAGGAGTACCGTTTTGCTACTTACTCCGTATCCTAGTACTGGGATTTCATATCCTGAAAGGATTTTTCGAGTAGACGTGAGACTCAATTTCTTCGCCATATTTGACATTTAAAGCGAAGTGGATAGCCTGAATTGGTAGAATATCAAGTGTGTTTTTCACCAGCTGGGCTTTGGAGATTTATACTGACTTTGCTCGAGGACAAGTCTAAGCTTAGCAATCAAGGTGGCGTACCTACGGAAGATACCTTGCGTGGTTGGCCATCGAGTTTCGGCTTGAAATTTCCCTCGCGCGAAATCCCGTATAATGACCTTAGTATCCAGAATATCTGTCAAGGTCAAGCCCCAATTCTTAGATATTCATTAGAATTCCAAGGTTTGTCATGCCGATTTAGGCTGCTTACATGACCAATCAATTGTTCGAGCAGTCTCTTCAATGGCCTCTTAACTCCGAGTCCAACGGGATTGCATGGGGATTAGACGGGTATATACCTACCTCCATATGTACATATGTAGGTATACATATTAGGTGGTGGTTTGAGGTTTGTGGACTGATGGGACCCCACAGCTGGTCCTGTAAGTTATTCGTCACATCAATACGGAGAAGAAACATGCGCATTGAAAAGTACACGGCAAGATGTACCGAGGTACCGACCCACTTAGAGTAACTTTATTTAAGCTGCTTACTCGTTGCTTTTCATTGGTCAACCTTGGAAGTGGGCTGTTTTTGATGCATTTATATATATCTAATCCATCATACAATGTGGGAAGTCTATCTATCATCAAAGATATCTCCCAAAGCCCTTCGATTAGATTCCATTCTGCAACCACGTCACCGACATGTCATTACAGAAAGCTATCATTGTCGATTCACCCAAGAATGCGCAACTGGTGAGCGACCGAGTCATTCCAACACTGCGTGATGATTGCATTCTGGTCAAGAATGTCAGCGTGGCATTGAACCCTACTGACTGGAAGCACATTGACTTTCTTGCGCCTCCGGGTGTACTGGTCGGATGCGATTACGCTGGCATTGTGGAAGATGTCGGCAAAGACGTCAAGAAATCCTTCAAGAAAGGTGATCGAGTTTGTGGCTTTGTTCATGGGTCCAACGCCGTCCAACCTGAAGATGGAGCCTTCGCCGAATACATTGTGGCTAAAGGGGACCTTCAATACAGGATCCCCGAAAGCATGACCTTCGAAGAGGCAGCTACTTTAGGACTTGGCGCTACAACCGCCGCTCTGGGTCTTTACCAAAGCCTTCGTGTACCTATCCCCGCATCCCTGGTTCACGGCGAAAAGAAAACGTTGGTCTTGATTTATGGTGGCTCAACAGCCACTGGAACTTTGGCAATCCAATTTGCGAAGCTGTCTGGTTACGAAGTTATAACCACTTGATCCCCTCGTTACTTCGACCGAGTGAAAGACCTCGGTGCCGATGTAGCTTTTGATTATAATGATCCAAAATCTGCGAATATGATCAACGATTACACGAATGACTGTCTTACCCTGGCATTTGATACCATTTCAGTGGAAAGCAGTGCCAAGTACTGTGACATTTCGCTTTCCTCTCAGGGTGGTGACTATAGCGCCCTTCTACCTATTAAGATTGTGCGCGATAATATCCGAGACCGCGCTACAATGGCCTACACGGCATTTGGTGAGAAGTTTACTTTCGGACCAAATGAGGTCCCTGCTCGGCCAGAGGATAGGGCTTTCCTTGAAGTGTTCTGTGGAATCTTCGAGGGTATGCTGTTGAATGGAAAGATCAAGGTACATCCTCCTAGGATCAGTGATGGTGGATTAAACGGTGTCCTGGATGGGCTTCAATTGTTGAAGGAAGGAAAGATTAGCGGACAGAAGCTTGTGTACAACATCAAAGACACACTCTGAGCCTAGATATAATGTAAATACTCAAGATCAATGCACCATTGGATAGAGAATTCTTGGAATATAAAATTGTATTCGAGTGTAAGTGAGGCTCAGAGTTTCTGTGACCATGTCCCAAGGCTACGTAAGTAACGGGAACACATCACGCGGCAGGTACTCCTAAGCCAGCCTTTGAGTTGTAATTTGCTTCGGTTATATATAAGGCTTAAATTTGATGATTAATTGTTTTACATATCTTCGAACTAGTCAAGTATCAAACGAGGAAGCCGATGGGGTGAATCAGAGCACAAAAACTGTGTCGCAGTTACCCTATCCATTTCGGCCAATAAGGCTCTATCATGCTGCGTAAGTGGGGACTAGTCGGGCCGATTACTTTCTCATGGCATTTTTGGTTTTGTTTCCTTTGATATTCCCTGTGAAGCCACATACTCTTCTTTAAACAATAGACATTTGTGATCAAATTTTTGACTCTCCTGATCACCATCCATCTCAAAGACGTCTTTAAATCCGACAATTTTTTTACTTCAGTGTGGGATTTATGCATCATTTCTTACGTTATTTAATTTTCTATACCGGAAATTCCAATCTCTTTAAGTGTATAGATCGTCTTTGCGAATAAGTGAAACTGGAATCAAGGATGAGACTTTACACTTACTATGATCACACTAGGCATACATATTGAACTCTGTGTGCTGCATTACCAAATATTCCCCGTGGGCAGCATGTAGTCTTGAACAATGGCCTTGAGATTAGCGATTTTTGCTTGATGAATGCATTATGGACTATAATAATGAAGAATAACCGTGATCTTATGGCTAGAGAGGGTGTCTGCGTTCATGGCGAAAGATTCAAACCGGTTACTATTATGTCAAGGATGCCATCTCTTGGATGCCTCCCTGCTTGTGATATACAAAAGTGTAAGTACATATATCCATGATACCAAGTTCCTAAGAACGTTTTTGCAAACCGACAGTTTGGTGAGCTTCGCAGATAGTATACATTTCATAGGGTCATGCATATACCAGCAAGCTTTTACACATTCATTGTGATATATTTCTCACCCTCCCAATAAGTTGGCCCACACCGCCGGCTGCGCCTGTAGCTACAGTAGCACACACGGCTGTAATCTGATTCACGCTTGAATTATCTTGAATATTACCATGGCCCTGGCATTTACCGTTGATAGGATTTCTAGCTTAAAGGGGACTGTCTCCAAAGTCGAAGGAAGGTAAGGGGAAAAACTCGGCAATAGTCTTAGTGAAGATACCTAGCTCCGCTGCTAGAAAATCGGCTCTATTATGGGAATTATGGTCGGTCGTGAACAAGGAGAAAGGTACAACGTGGGGGTGTGTTCATTCTCCAAGAAAACTTGTCAGTATCCCTGTTTGACTGAGGGGGATTGATAAGAGCCATCCAAGACATATAGAGGGGGTAGAGCTTAGTATCCAATAGCCAGCGACTTTGGTGATAGTTCAAGGCGGGATCCACAAGTGCGATGCCTGATGCAACCTCAGCACGGGATCATGGTGTTCAGGTCAGAATCCCTTCGGGGGCGGGTCAGGACAGACCTCAAATCTCAAGGTTTTAACCCTACATGGGTTAGTTCCAAATCCAAGTGCACATGTGCCTGGTGATGGATCGTACAAGCTTGTTTGGTCCCACAACATGGAGTATTGGGGCCGTCGTCCACCCCCCTCTTTCCATCTGCTTTCTCTTCCTAGCCCATATATCTTGCATTCATCACCGGCCGTTTCATTACCTTCGTTCCCTACCGAACATTGCATGTGGGGGGCCTCCAGCCCGCTGCACTGCCCCTTTCATTTCGCTGGAGGTACTCCTCCGGCTGGGATCGTTCTAGCCAGCATTAGCTACAGTTCGAACCAGTTAAATCAGGATCACCAATCCCACTATACTTCCTGCCACATCATCCGAGAAGACTACTTTAGATTACTACTAAAACTCACTTAATAAGGCCCTAACATTGGTTGACTACTCTTATAATACCAAGGTGTCCTCCTCTATATTTTGATTTCATGCACTGCGATGATGTACTTTTGTCATACGAGAAACATCCACAAAATGATCGGTCTTCTTCCGTCGCTACCCAACATGCGGGGAAGACTCCGTGGTTATGACGAAAACAAAAAAAAAAACATCCCTGACGATAATCGCTTTTGAAAATCATTTCCTCGATCCGATTTTTTTTTTCTATCTGAAGATGAGTTCCTCCATGGATCCCGCCTCTCTGCTGTTATCTGCAGCTGTCCCAGCATTTAAGTGTCCTGCTGGGACAAAGATGCACATTCTGAACTTGGGCACTCTCCAAGCGGATGAATCATGGTTTTTATTTGCCAACAGCAGGTCAAATTGTGAGATTCTTACTGACCTTGCACAGGATCTTTCGAGGTGGCAATGCAAGCTCTTTGAGCAACCTAAATCCAGTGAACAAACGTCGAGATTTAGTGCTCCTTTCCGCTCTCATTGAATATCCGGGAGTTGGCCTCATTCTTTATGAGACTGGCTGTGCTGAGGATTTGGAAGTGGTGTGTCAGATAGTATCGCAATTTTCATTATGTCTAACTGAACAGAATACAGAAATGGCCAGCGCCAGTCACAGATGTCTTTCCGCGAATTGAATACTCGGACAATCATAAACTCCCGAATGCTATCAAAGCCACCGGAAACGACATCAAGGATGTGAAAGCGGTTATCATTGGCCACCTACACCTTGATCATGCCGGAGGACTTGAGCATTTTGCGAAGACAGATGTCCCAATCTACGTTCACGAAGAAGAGTTCAAGCACGCTTGCTGGGCGGTAGCAACCGGGGCAGACTTGGGCGTCTATCTAGGACACTATATGTTGCTCGAAGAGCTGAAATGGAACACCTTCAACGAGTCACACCTTGACCTTTTTCAAGGCATAACCCTCCACCATTCACCTGGTCACACACCTGGACTTTGCATTATGCAAGTCAATCTTGCCAACGATGGGCCATTTATTTGGACCACGGACCAGTTCCACGTGGCAGAGAACTATGAGCTGGGTCATCCTCACGGGGGATTAGCTAGGGATCACAATGCATGGTATCGCAGTCTCAACATGATCCGCAGACTTCAAAGACTGTACAACGCAACATTGATTTTCGGTCATGACAAGGAGGTTGCCCTCCGACTTAAAGAGGCAAAGCCATACTATGAGTGACGGTCTGTACTTCAAGCTTGCTGTCTGTCTGGCACTTAATAAAATGAAGACATCTTCCCTTTCCGAGCTGATTTTGTTGAATGTCAGCTTGTAGCTTTAGTTTGCCCCGGACTACTAGAGAGGCGCCAATGGAGGATGGAGGTAACCTGGGAGTGTTAGAACAGGCCTTCAATTGATCTTCCCAGACCAATGGCAAAAAGTTCAAATGTTGAAGGTAACTTTGGAAGTGAGTCCCGAGGTCTTCCCGAATAAAACGGTGGGTCCAATTCCGGAGGACCTCGGGAGGTTGTGCATAGTCACGTAATCCATTATGTCGTAGGACTATGTTGTATTAGTATATTTAGTTGGATATGTAGCTAGATCCTTTCATTTCCTCTGTTTTCCCCGGACTCAGGTCGTCCAGTTAGTCCAATACACACACATATTGACCTCTTTCTTTCTGTCCAAGACGAGAGTTTATTAGTGCAAGAATACTATGTACTGTGGGGCAGAGTACTCCGTACATCTGGTATGCCTTGCCGTCGTCTTACGCCAAGTAATCATGGTCAAGTTGTAACCTCTAATATCAAGGAGTAACCGACTCGAAGGGGGACTGGCTTGGCAGAGATCGGGCCATTTGTCTTACAAATACCAAGCTTGTAGAATTTATAGCAAGCGGACTGAGTATCATATTTCATCAAATTAGAAATTGCCGGAGCTTTCTGAATGATAGAAATCCCCATTTAATTACTTTGTATACTTCATTTGCAGTAAGCAATACTTCGTTGTCCCTTGAATGATATCATAACTTATCCCCAGGACCGCACAAGCCCCCGCGACATATGCGGGGTGAGAGCATTACGGCACGAATAAGACATAAAATGTCTTGACCTCCGAGATTGCTTCCCGAGTTTCAGCGACTTACCTCCGAGCATGCCGAGTTTACCTCTTCTCACAAGAATGTGGGGTGAGAGTTTTGTATTTCCCCGAAGATTTGCAGAGCATTTGGACATGCCGAGAAGTACGAAATGTGGGAGGGGTGATATTGTAGATATAAAAGTTGTATGAATTTCCTCGTCATAGAACAAAATAGGTTCTCTTCATATAGAGAGTCTTGTCAAACTCCAAGATGGGCCTTTTCCGCACAATGGCACTGGGTCTTCTCGCCGGGACGGCAGCCGGCCTGAACTATACCGAACCATACCGTCCTCAATATCATTTTTCCCCTGCCGAAAACTGGATGAACGATCCTAGCGGACTATTATTTCACAATGGCACCTACCATCTCTTCTTCCAATATAACCCTGCTGGTATTGAATGGGGGAATATGTCATGGGGTCATGCAACAAGTAAAGATTTGACCCACTGGGAAGAGCGCCCTGTTGCTCTACTTGCTCGTGGATATCCTGAGAATGTCACCGAGATGTACTTCACGGGAAGTGCGGTAGCAGATGTGAACAACACGAGTGGCTTCGGGGTTGAGGGAAAGATTCCTTTGGTCGCCATGTATACTTCTATGGTATGATCGTATGACTATTTCGCTTGATCACTCATGGAAACTGACGACCGTTTTTTTTCATAAAGTATCCGGTCTCACAAGAGCTTCCAAGCGGCAAACGTGTTCGAGCAGAGCAGCAATCTCAGTCAATCGCGTATAGTCTCGACGATGGCGAGACCTGGACAACATATGATACTGAGAACCCCGTGATTCAAAACCCACCCTCTCCTTATGCAGCAGAATTCGAAAATTTCCGGGATCCCTTCGTCTTCTGGCATGGTGATACACAGAAATGGATTGCTGTCACAGTTTTAGCATCACTCCACAAAATTCTAATATGGAGTTCCGACAACCTCAAAGAATGGTCTTTGGCCAGCGAATTCGGACCATACAATGCTGTCGGTGGCGTATGGGAGTGTCCCAATCTGTTTCAAATGCCTATCAAAGGACACCCATCAGCCAAGAAATGGGTAATGGTTTTGGGACTCAACCCTGGTGGTCCACCTGGCACTGTTGGATCAGGGACACAATACTTCATTGGCGACTTCAACGGCACTAATTTCAAGGCCGATCCTTCTAGCATCCATCCAGATAACAAGACTGCCAATTGGATGGATTGGGGTCCTGACTTCTATGCCGCCGCCAGTTATAACGGACTTCCTGATGGAGACGTGGTCCAGATCGCATGGATGAATAATTGGCAGTATGGTGCGACAATCCCAACAAGCCCTTGGCGAAGCGCCATGTCTGTTCCCCGCCAGTTGTCTTTGAAGAAGATTGATGGGAAGGTAACCCTTCTTCAACAACCGCAACATAGCTGGCGGAGTGTTTCCAGTCACCGGACCTCGAAACATTCCTGGAAAACCGTATCGAAAGGATCAACCAAGCTTGGCTCTCCGGGCAAGGCATTTAAGATTGACTTGAGCTTTTCTGATCATGACTGCAAGAATCCTCTGGCATCTACGTTTGCGATAGCCGTCCGTGGTAGCTCTGACTTAAAGCAAGAAACACTCATTGGGTACAACTTTACCAGCAAAGAGATCTTTGTGGATCGGCGAAATTCAGGAGTTGTATCTTTTGATAAGACATTTGCAAGTCTGTATCACGCACCACTGCCAGCGAGCGCGGATAAACGTATTAATTTGCAGATCTTCGTGGATTGGTCTAGTGTTGAGGTCTTGGGGGGTCAAGGAGAGGTCTCTTTGACGGCTCAGATATTCCCAGAGGGAAATGCAACGGAAGCACGACTTGTTTCAACGGATGGAGTGACGCAGGATGTCAGGCTTCGGATTAACGGGATGAGTTCGGCGTGGCACTAGAATAGCAAGGGAGAGAGAAAAAGACACCAGAAATGGGGTAGAAATGTGACCAATGATATTTTACAAGCCTTGTTCAAGTATACAATGTCAACACTTCTTGGCGTAGTCTGTTCTTGATGTGAATCATGAATGGGGTGAGGGTGGATTGAGGTTTTTGCTTGTTTGTGGCAGATTTTAGCGTTGCCGTTTAAACAGGACAGTCACATGGGTAGCCACGACTTCATAGTGTGAAATGAGTGAAAACAAATGACAATGATTATCAATTGCTGTTTTGATGAGTTCAATACTCGATGGTATATCATCACTTGTCTTTCTACAAACAAAAGTTGCACCCAGCTGGTAATATAGTCTTTCTCGTCAGTAGGACTAAATATTATCCTAGCCGGCCTGTCCTCCAGGTCGGGAATGCAGGGCATGGATGCCGGTATTTGAGTGTGAGGGGCGAAAAGCTAGTGGCATGAACTGGGCTAGTGTCATCTGCACTATCATCCTGCGGCAGCTGCTCGAGTCTCTCGTAGGTCTGCTTGATATTTTCAAAAATTGAGCCCATCATGGAGAATAGGTCTCCATTCTCCAATAAGTTAGGATCACAAATCGATACACTTTTGAAGCGACTGCAGAGTGTGTCTAGTACAGAATTAAAGTCAATGGTCCTTCGCGCAACTCGAACATCCCAGTCACGAAGCTGGGGAATCCCGACTGTCAGTCGATAAATGATGATGATAGCATATATGAGGCCAGACCACTGTATGTAAGAGAGACTGCTGTATTCAGATGTTGGGATGGAGAGGAAATTTTGAGCAAGCTGCCCTGCTGATTTCAAACAGAGAAAGAGTACCTCCAGGTGAATTCGAGACGTAGAAGATGAGCTTGTTGAATTTTTCGAAGAATGTTTCGTTTGTCGCATTTTCGTTGCAAACACATTGACAAGACCCATCTCGTAGACATGCATTACAGCAACGTCACAAGCCAGGTCCATCCCGTCTATGGCCCATTAGCATCGGTTCGATTGGGTTCGATCAATTGAACTTACTTGGTTGCTGAGATACAAGTGGAAGCGAGTGCTTCCACTGCTTGAATTCGACTTGAAAGGATTGAACCTTACTTTCAAGATCTAGACCATTCATGTGATCATGTGTAGTGTTATCAACAGTTGAAAGACTGCGGTGATTTACCTCGGCCATGTTTTGAAGCTGGACTAGCGGTAAAAGCAATGCGTCCGTTGGATGCTCCAAATCTTGACCCAAAGATATAGCACAGTCAATCATATAGCTTTGAAATTGCATACCGGTTGGCTTCATTGTGATCCAGCAAGTGCTAATACCAACTTTAATTAGTCAAACCACTCTCCGATTTGGGCGATGATGATCGATGATCGGTTGGTTCATCAGGAAAATTGGATTCAAAGGTGGAAGAGGTTTGTTCGGGGTAACAACTCACATGCTCGAAAGATAAAAGCATCCCAAGTATCCTCGGCGAGCTTCTCGGCTAAAGAATTCATCGTGGTTCGCTGAAGGTGTAGAGAATTTGCGATAATGTGTCAATCGAAGTCCCGCCTTCCTACTCATTGCCTCGGCAGGTGTGAGGTTCAAGCCCATGTCACCGACCATGCCAATCGCGATATGGAGTAGTTGGTTGAATTGTTCTTGCTTCGGAATATAATAAAACTGATACCTAGAGTAAGAGTTGGTTAGCAGGATTGAACTAAGAGTGTTGAATGAGCAAAATCTACTCACCAGGCCAAGTATACTAGCATCCCATTCAGAAGATCTAGGCTCCTTTCATTGTTAACCACAATAGTGTGGAGAGCGCAGGTTCTGAATTTGTCACCAAGGGACTTTTGTAATTTCTTGTCTGAGGAGGTCGCTGCAGCCAATGCCGCCACTAAAACAAAAGGCCGCTCTTTGCACATTGTCAACACAGTGGCCTCACTGGGAACCATGAAAAATGGAAAGTAGGAGGTCATGGTGCGAAACCGGTTGAGGAATCCATCAGCAGCATCAATAGACAGGCCACACTCAAGAAGTAGTTCAGGACAGGATATGCCATTGATTTTAGGATAGCCAGACCATATATCAAGTGACCAATCGTTGGGGGTTAAACTTGTGCTGGGCGTGGAATCTCGTTCCCCGCCAGAAGATGAAGTATAGGCGGACAAGACATTTTCCCGAAACCCCACCTCGCGCTGTGAAGGTTCTTGTCCCTGAATTAGCTGGGATTGACTAGCGAAAGCAAGCAAGTCATCGACTTTCGACTCCAGTGCACGGATTCGGGCCTTTGAGCTATGCTTTGGCTTGTATTGCCGCGGTTGCCGTGATTGCCGCTCCAAAAATACACAAGTTTTTTTGGATCTCACACACTTTAGACATGTGTCAGGTTGAGAGCTAGGCAGACAGCGGACCTTCAGCGAGCGGCATACTTCGCACGCCTGGGAAGCCTTGCTCTTGGGCCGTTCCCCCATCTAGTCTATTTCCTAATGGGTCTTGAGACAATCAGGGAACTTCAAGGTTGCGTAATACCTGGGCCTAGCTATTGAAGTGGTACAGCGGCTAAAAAAAGAAAAGTAAATGAAAATCGTCTAGTCATCTGTTTGGAGGTGAAGGACGGAACGGAACGTTCACTTTCTTTCTCCGATCCGCGATTTCGGTGACTAAGCCGTAAATAAGCCGTGAATAAGCCCTGGAGGCGGGGCTCTCCACAGGCCGATCCGTGGACTCGTCGACCCATGGATCCAATGAATGAATCCATGGATCAGAACAAAAGGACCCGAGATGGGGGACATCACTGACTCTCCTATCAGAAACAGGAGTTGGAGATCGAAGTGGAAAAAGACTTTGTTGGGATGTTGTTTCTATACATATAAATAGTCGGGTGGCCCTTTTTGTAGGCTTTTTTTCCCCATCTCTACTGCCATCCTCTTGTCTCTACTGCCATCCTCTTTCAATCCACCAACCATGGCTCCCATCCAGTTCGGTGTTATCATGATACCATTCCAACTCTCGGACGTCGCAGGACCTGTTGATGTCTTATCCAGTTCCTCCATTTCTTATCTAAGGGAATTCAACAATCCTGACATCGCTGACCGTGGTATTGATATCGAATTCCACTATATCGGCGATGGAATGGACCCTGTAACCCACCCCGCAGGTTTCCAATCCCAGCCTACGACCACCCTGTCTGCTTGTCCTAAGCTTGACTATCTCCTAATTGGTGGGCCTTCACCGAATTATATCACCAACATCCCGCCAGCGATAGCAAGCTTTGTGCGCGAACGTGCCAACGAAGTCAAGACTGTATTCACCACTTGTACCGGTGGAATTTTCGCATCCGCGTTGGGTCTTCTAGATGGTCTGAACGCCACGACAAACCACGAGGCCATCGCGATTGCAAAGCAATTTGCCCCCAATGTCAAGTGGACGGTCGAAAAGAATTGGGTCGTTGACGGCAAATTTTGGACCGCTGGTGGTGCTTGCGCTGGCATGGACATGATGGCTCATTGGGTCATGGAGAATTACGACAAGGACATAGCAGAAGCCGGATTTGCTGCTCTTGCTTACGAGCCGCGTGATGTGAATGGAAAGCAGGTTATCTTAACCAAACATGTTTCAAAGTGATCGAGACACAATGTTTCTGGAGAATAAGAGAATTGGAACATCAGAATTGTGGGAAAATACGTTAGGAGGCTCACGATATCAAGAAAAATGTACCTAATGCACAAAGTTAGCTAACCTGTATAAGGCGGAAGCGGTGTTTCCTCTACATAAATTCGGCCGAAAAGGGTTGGACCATTATTTCAAGATCTAGGCCATTCGTGTGGTGACATACTGCGATGATTTTCCCCGGCTAAAGCGACAAGAATGGGGGTTGACCATTTCTGGCCGAGTGGTGACAGCCTACAGGATCCTAGAGCTTGATAGTAGAGTCTTGAGAGCCAGATTCCAGCAGCTGACCATCTGGTGAAAACGCAACCACCAGAACTGAGTTTGAATGATCTGCTATCTCGGCCGACTTTGAATAACCCTATATGGTATACTTGAGGGTGGAAGTGATAGTATCCCAGAGCTTAATGGCCCGACCATAAGAGCTGAATACTAGTAGGCGGCTATCTGATGTAAGGCAAGTGACACAACCACAACTAAATGGCTCTTCATGGTACACTTCAGGGTGCCTGCAGTAATATCCCAGAGCATGGTACCCGTATGAGATCCAAATGCCAGAAACTGACTATTTGGTGAGAAGGCACCTAGCCACTAATCATCCAGAGCTTCACTGGCCTTTCGTTCAGCCTTTACCCTCTGAGGAATAATCCGATAGATCTCTCGCATATGCAGCCGCCACCATTGCAGCATAGCCTTGCCATTCCTTGCTTTTGTGCGAGTCGGAATATTTACAAACGCCACGGACGACCAAGCAGGGAAAATGGTTCATCAATCTAGCCGGTTCCATTTCAAAGCATAATCCATGATGTACTGACCTGGGTCAGATATTGTGTACAAGTGGTATGATTAACGGGCTCTGGAATGATCATTGTACTGTTTGAAGTACTGTTTGAAGTGAAAGAGTATGATTAGATATGTCCGGCCTCATTCAACCAGTTAAAAGGAGGGGTAATGGGGAAAGTGCCCAGGGGAGGCCGTCAGCGACAACGCATGTCATTGGGTGATGAACCAGAGAATGAGGTGAGCGGGGAATGGTTGAAGGGTGCTAGTGGCGTAAGCAAGCAGCTTGACGACTGTGATAATCTACAGCACACACGTGCGGGATATCCCGGGGACTCCGGGGCTAATGCAGGCCCGCATGCCACGATGTGACCCTTAACAGCTCATTCCCCTTTTTGGAAATAGGTGGGCTGGTGAAATTCCCAGCTATACTTTCTCCATGTCTATATTTAATCAGTGAGATGTTCCACATCAAATGTCAAATCACTGTCGCAATCCCATAAAATTCGAAAAAGTCCAACCATGCACCTAAAGCTAGGAGCTAGATTGGCAGTCCTGGTCGCCAGCCATGTGGCAGCTCTCTCACAGATAACAGACGGTGAGATGGGCGCACTCTTGGATGCAGGCGGCGTAGATCTAGCGGACCGCTACGCGCCCATATGGTTCTTTGGCCAAGCGCTGAATCAGCCACCCTGCTATCCAACCTGGACGTATGGCGGATCACCAAACACGGCGGATGTATATGACGATGCCCACAGGACACCAGCCGCACCTCAGTGCGATTACCCAGACGTTGGGTGCCATTGCCGCAACCCTGGCGTTAGTATCGGGAATGCAGGGCCTGCATTTCCCATTTATTATACATACCAGAAATGCAGCGATACCGAGGTGCGCGTCGTGTACAATCTCTTTTATGAGAAAGACGGCGCAGAGTTTATTGGCATCGACACCGGGCATGACTAGTAGGTGGTCTATTCTTCGGTGTAGTGAAATGCCACTTGGTGAGCCCACCTCTAACATCTGTTCCAGCGACTGGGAACGGGTAGTGATCGTCCACTCTCGGGATGACAGCAACATGTGGGCACCATCGCGCGCTCTGCTCTCTGCGCATAGCGGGTATCACAATCTGGCCTGGGGTGATATCCAAAACACCCTAACGACGGATGAGGTCAACGCTGGAAATGCCAAAACTCCGAACGGTGTAAAGAACAATGACCATCCCAAGGTGTATGTGTCGTGGTCGAAGCATGCTCACTTTGATACTCGCAATACCGGGTGGAACGACCCGGCGAGTCAGTCACTGGATAATGCATTCCGGAGCGATGATTGGTGGCACTTTGTCGAGCCACAGTACTATGTAAGTTTATTCGTTTGCAAGCCGAGAAAATACTCATGCCCTGTTAGATCCGAGCCGATGATAGTACGGAGGCTGGTAAGGTTATTGGGGCTGCTGATTGGGGTAGTGCAACTAGTGACCCGGTGTCAGTGCAGTCTGGTGTGTGTAAGGCATCATAGCGGTTACTACAAGGTTGGATGGAACATTGTACATACACATACAGCTATACAATTTTTTCTATTCCATTGAAAGGTCCCTTTGGTTGTAACATCCAGTCCATTATGATACTGTCAGAGTATGCCTCACAAATTCCCGATCCGGTTACCGTGGTCGTCCATCTGGTCACTGGCATTCTCCATTCCGCTCCACTTGGGGAGACCGTCGGGAAGATCTAGGGTGCGTGACCTGTAGAAGATATGACATCTACTAAGATCATTAGTTATACTCATGGAGTAGTAGAACATACACATACGTCGGCTTAAAAGCCTCCCTCTTCTCTCTTCGCTCATGGCTAGATCCCTCGAGCTCAATCAATTGAGGGAAGATCAAACACATATTCCGGCCTTCATCCATGATCGGTGTCCGGCAATTTGCACAGGACACCTTGGTAGGCAACACATGGTCCTGACTTTCATGTGTAGAAGAATAAAATACCAAATCGCTCGCGCCCTTGGTGAATGAGATATCGTCCTTGTGGAAAATTGCCGCCCACTGAAGGGGAGCTCCATGGGTAACCTGGCACACGCGACAATGGCAGTATTTGGCATTGAGTGGTTTCTCTCGCTTCAAGAGATAGGTGATCTTTCCACAGAAACACTTTCCACGCCATTTGATTGGGCCGAATTGCTCTTCAGATTGCACTTCGTATGGTGGAAGGTGCTTCCAGTGTCCTTCGGGTGTGGATTCTGGGAGCGTGTTGGTATGTGCCGGCCAGGGAAGAGGATCGATGAAGTTGCGATTTATTTCAGCCATGATGTGTGGTTCAGGCTGTATGTGATTTGAGTTTGGTTGAAGTGTTGTTTTTCCTTGTTCCTAGTCCCCCCGGTCTCCAGGAATACATAGACAAGAACCACGATGATGTCAGTCAATGACCAATCATATATGGCTCCAATCCAGGATGAATGTCCAATGTCCATAATTATTCCACAGGATTTCAGGGATTGTTCTAAAATGACGCTGTTGACCCAATTGATGTCATAGGCATTCTTCATCATTTGAATGTCACGACTTTTAGATTCCCAGGTCGTCTTCCTCCATAATATTTGACGCATGAAAAGTCATTCCGTGTCACATGTCTTCAATGTCTTTCAGAAGATCTGCAAGATATTAATACGGAGTAGATGTGATGAAACCCCTTAGACCAAAACACCCCCGTGGGTGTTTCATGTTAGTGGCTGGGGGCTGGAAGGGGGGGAAGACTATGACCCTGCATGGCGCTTTGTCCCTGTCATCTCCCCCTCTTGAACACTCACATTCTCCCATATCCTTCCAGAATGGGCCTTTTTGACAAGCTGCGGCGAAGCTCACGACGAAGCTCAAGGCGAAGTGACCGGGAAACGACCGACCCGCCATCGCCCCGCGTTAACGTGCCCGCCCGAGATTACACCAAACAGCTACCTCGGCCAGTATTGGCACACATTTTCTCTTTTGTTTGTCCTCACTCTACCGATAACACATATGGCACCTCCGAGGAATCGGCCAGCGATGGCTGTATGCTATGCGACATGCGCGACCTGGCACATTGCACCCTAGTGAGCAAGAGGTGGTTTTTGGATGCGCGGGCGCTTCTGTACGAGATCCCCCGGCTCTTTTGACAAGTGCGAAACTAACACCAGTCTACCTATAGTTATACCAACGTCCGAATCGACCCCGTTCATTACTGCGAACTCGAAATTGAATTAGCCGCCAAGCGAAAACGCCGCTCGTTCTTGAACCGCAATGGCGATCCCATCGATGCCCCGCAAGTCCGTCTAGAACTGTTCATGCGAACGGTGCGAGAGTCCCAGGGGCTAGGGAATATGGTGTTATCTCTCCGAATGCCATACATGACCCGCGAGGCTAACAAAGCCAACGTGGCCCGAACTATCTCCGTCCTTCCTAATCTCCGCTTTGTTGACCTGCCGGTGGGTTTGTACAGCGACGAGGCATCGTGTCTATCCTTGAAACAGGAGTTGATGGCCCGGTGCCCGGAGTTGCGTCGGATGGCATATCGTCAAGGTGCAGAGGGCAGTTTCGCACGTCTGCCGGGATCCCAGCTATGGATGAATTTGGAGGTGCTGGAGCTATCTGGAGTTCACATGGAGGCCAGCACTTTGCGCGCCGGACTCGGTTCATTCCCCCATCTCCGTGAGCTCACACTCGAAGATCTCGATTGGCTTGACGATTCTGCATTTGCAGTGAACGTGCCTCTGCCGCCATTCCCATCGGTTCAGTCTCTTACACTTCGCGATACCCCTAATGTCACGGCGAGCGGGCTTGCCGCGTTCCTTTCCATGCCAGCGAATCGAGCGACTTTGGGATCTTTGATATTATCTTCTACCGGCGTTGCGCCGTCGCAACTACATTATATTCTTTCCGCCGCTCCGCGCCTCGAGAGCCTTTCTGTCATCCAGGAGGTGTCTCGCTCATTCCCCATGGAGCAGATTCCTCCCATGGCATCGAGGTCGCTGAATCTCCTGCACTATGAACTCACGTCCCAAACCGATAACCACGGAATGCCACCAGTGGTATCCTCATACTACACCTATCTTATTTCGTCCTTGGTGTCCCGAACCTTACCAGCCCTTCGAGACTTGTATGTCCGTGATTCCTCATTCCCGGACACACTGTTACTCATGCCCCCACCCCGACTCCTCGGCGGTGGTGAAAACGGTCCGCAGATGCGGGGCGGTCTTTCGCAGCCACTGAACGTGTATAGCAAGGGTCTGGATGAGTTCGAGTGGAATTTCACACCGTACGACCCCAGCCCGGCGGCCCGAGGACGCCGCGACTCAACCACGCGCCCCGTGAGCTTCCACGAGGCCCAGCTGAACCGATCCTGGGGCGGCGATGCTCGCAAGAGCGTGCTCGTTGGGAACGGGTTCGGTGGGTTCTTGGCTGTTCCAGCTGATGAAGAGCGACCGATGAGTAGTCAGGGACACCCCAAGCGGTCGAGTAAACAGGATATATGGCGATGAGGCTTTTATATATGGATGGATTTCACTGTGTGGAATGGTCAGTATCTTGAGACATTTGGCTCGGGGTCAAAAGTGCGTCTAGCGGGATGAGGACCGCGCTTCATGAAATGATGATTTGAGTACATAGGTCAGGTCTCTAAGGGAAATGTTCAGTTTCATTCAAGCATAATTGGGCGATTTACATGCGTGGCTATTCCTCGGTTTCGCTCTGTTCTGGCCATCCCTTTGGCAGCTGTAACCCGCGCCATACCCACTGCTTCTGGATATCGCTATCGGTCATATTACAATAACCGTATGTCTGGCAATAACATTCGCGTTGGTCGATACAATACTGAGCCGGTTTTCCAAAGATCACTGTAAATGGCGAAGGTTAGCAGGAGACCATCCAGAGATCAGCGCAGATGAGAGACCCACTATGCCATGAATACTCCAGAATACGTCCACTGATGCCCGCATCCAGATCCGTCTCCATCAACCACCGCTGCAAACGAACATAATGTTCAAGACTCTGCTCGTGGATCTTCGTCTTGGACAAAGCAAACTGACTACAACACGGCGTCCCGACAACCTCGGGGACCTCCGCTAGGGGAAACAGCTCCATAAACCGATCAGGATACTCGACCGCGGTGGGATGCCCTTTGTCATCTGGTCTCTCGCGGAGATAACGAGCGGGCTCAAGTTCCCTAGGGCAGCCAACGATCCAAGCGCAGCGGAGATTCACGTAACCGGCCTCCTGGACGAAGTCGAGGTTGAGATGGGAGATGGAGATGACCGAGTCGTAGAGCGGGTTATCGACATGCCATTGGTAGCGGCCGCCGTGTACGAAGACTGATACTTCAGGAAGTGACCAGTAGCGATCAATAATATAGCTATGGTGAAGAGGGTAATTAGTATGGCCACAAGCTTGGGATGGAAAAAGTCGGAATATCAAGAACATACGTCAGATATACCATAGCCTCGTTGCCCTTATTTACCGGGACAGTCAAGCCAATGTCTCCATGTTTCGCATCAGCACGATAGATATTCACCTTCCAATCTGACAGATGTTCCTCGACCCAGGACATATTGCTAGCCTGCATGGCGGCGAGAACCAACTCCTTCTCGGCGGGTTGTACAGGATCCGGAACAAAGCGATCGACATCGCCGGCCACAATGATACCCTGAACAGTCGTCCAGCTTGTGCTTAGGATCGGATCTCGGTCTAGAATCAGTTGATATGATAGAAGCAGTAAAGTGACTGCTAGACCGAGGTAAATGAAGACCCGCGACCGTGAGACACTAATATCGCGGGGGGACGCGCAATCCCGAAGCGGGGAAGAGAACCACCTCATTGCATTGTATTTATATTTATATAAAAGGACAAAGAGGTACAGTAGGTAATGGACATGGACAATATGCAATGTTCAGGTCAGAAGGAAAGAAGAATATAACAGGGCAGGTATATTCTGACGTAGTGGACTGGGTGGATTTCCATGGTTACATGTGTCAACATAGCAGATATCTCACAAAGGTACATATAGTACATATAGCACGAATAGCAATGGTTCAATTTGTACCCACATCTATTTAAAGAGTCGTAACTCAGGGCTGAGGGGACTGAGACTGCAAACGGATATCCCGGGGTATACATCAGTACTACATCCATATGCATACATATCCATGGATGTATTGTAGTACTGACTATATCACACACTAATAAATTTATCTTGGGGGGTAAGTAACCCTTTATAACAAGTCAATTGGATAAGCTCACACCTTATCTATGGCCTCTAGGGCTAATTGACAGTAAGCGCCGAGAGTGGTTTCCGGTTTGGGCAGAGCGGCTCTGTCCAAATATTAGTCAGCGTAGCTTCACGTGGGCGGAACAAAACCCCGTGGACCCGCTTGTAGGGCAGAACATGTATGGTATTGTATATCATTAATATTGGTAATCTATCTTCATACATTCGATTTTAGTTGACCGGACAATCCATGCAAGGTGATCAACGGGTGCACAGGCTACGTCCGCGAAAACAACAATTTCATCCTTGGTCGTGCGAGATTTCGAGGTCTGGATGGACAACCGAACCAAAGAGCATATGCGACGCATGCTTGAGCAGCGATGGGAGATATCCAGACATGACGGGGGGAGGGCTGCCCAGCGTGGGTCCGGCGGAGCTGTGCGAAAGCCTGTCCGTGGCGGTCTCTGTGTTTCGATCTACCAGCAGCTGGTCAAACGCAACCCGGCCACCCAGGGCATGGCTGGCTTTATTTCCTTGGGTTTGCTATTACGTTACTGCAACTAGGCACCACGGTGATCCCCTGTGGGCTAGATGGCCATTGGAGCATTGTTGTGGTCACGGCAGCTGAATTATTCTTTAATTTACTACAGGAAGTCTCCAACAGCGGCCGAAAGAGAAATGGGCGTGTCGCCGCAATTCCACAAATACGGTGATCCTCACCAAAGGAAACGGCGGTCAACATGCGATTGTCATAATTGGGGATAAGAAAGGCTTGGATATCGAAGACACTGGTAACCGGACCCAGTGCGATGGATGTTTCGGCCTCCTTCAGTTTCACCAAGATTGCTCTTTTGATCTAGCTTTCCTTTGGGTGGCTCTGCTGGTTGTTGCTGCCAGTGTCAAGCAGCATTTCTGGGTTTTACTTGTTATCAGAGGGATTGGAATCCTAGAGAATATTTTGGTTGCAGGATCACTGCGATACCCCGCCGCTTTTGGGATGCCCCTTAATTTCGAGAATGTGATTGGTGAGGCGAAATTCATGAACACTCTCTTCGCGGTGGAGCAGGCACATCCGCAAGTAGGCAGGAGAATGTTAGATACCTTCTTCCCGGGGCTACGGCCGAAAGAGCGGGACAGATGGGATGAGTTTGGAAGGCTGGCGGACGGCTTGGATGAGCGCTTTATTCTGCTTGGCTTGGCTTTTGCTTCTATTGCTTTGCAGCTACTACACAGCCGGGCCACCGCTGCTTGAATGAGGACAACCTTGGGAACTATTCATGAAAAAGCTTAATGGGTGTCCGGCAGTTGCGGCAGTTGTGGTAGTTCACCCAAAGTTATCGAGAAATACTCTTACGATCTACAAAAACAGCCATTTCGTGATACATAGCGAAGCACATTCTTCTACCACACCTGTATTCCTCCACCAGTTGCGCTTGTTCATATCGTTGATTTGATCTATTTGCACCCATCTTGTACCGGATCATCTTGCTTCCATGGCCTCAAGATCCACGGGCTGAGGCGAATTCCAATCTTCACGATCCTCATGACGCAGCCTCACGAAGCTCAAATCAAGAGCCAGTGCCACCACCGCCAATCCAGCCCCAAACCATATCGCAGCACGGAAGCCCGCTACTCTGCTATCGGTCATTTTGGACACCTGCCCTTCAATTGTACCAGCAAAACCAAGCCCCAGACTGTTACCATAAAGATTCAAGGTCCCAATGAGACTACTGGCCACGCCCTGCTCGTGTTTCTCAACGCTGTTACTAGCAATGATTTGCGCAGCCACAAAAACAAAATCAGGACACAGACTGCCTAAAACAGTCGCCGGGAAGACCTGAGCCCAATAAAGCTGCTGCTCCGGCATCGTGGCCAACAACACACTAGCAGCAAACGAAGTCAAGCATCCCAGAGCGAGAAGGTACTGTGCCTCTAGAAGGGTGACAAGCCAGGCAGCCATGGTGACAGCCATCGAGGCCCCCAATCCATATGGGATCCAGCCAACCGCAATGTGGAGAACTGTCCAGTCTCTAATCAATTGTTCCCAGGCAACCATATACCACAAAAGAATCCCGATTGACATGTAGATGAATAGAACGACGAAGATCAAGGCATTAAAACTCGGTGTTTTGAAGGCTCCCAGTGGCATAATCGGCTCAATGGCAAATCGACTTTCCCACACGAAGAAGAAGAGTATTAAGATCACCGACAGAATCAGTATGACAATGACCGCAGGTGTCTGCCACCCAACTGAGGGTGCTTGGCTAAGAATCAATAGCTGATTAGAGTGGATCTCAATGTTTCGGTGACGGGGAGCTCACTTCCAGGCCACACTAAATAGCAAAAGTCCGCTCAGTCCTAGTAACGCGCCTATAAAATCAACCTTTCCGTCTTCATCGACTGGCTTTTCGCGAGGCAGAATAAATAACAGAGCCCCGAAAGAAACAGTCGCAAGGCACGATCTACAAAATGTGAGTAATGTCCACGGGTGTTCACAGTGCATGACGTCCAGGAAAAACTCAAACATTTCGACTCTTACAAGATAATGAAGTGCCACTTCCATTCTGTATATTTCAAAACAGCACCTGCAATCAAGGCACCAACCATGGCGCCAATTGGTGGAGATGCTGCAAAGATAGCCAAAGTGAAGTTTCGAGCTTTGCCGGGTGGCATCATGATTGTGAGTGTGGCAACGGCATTGGGCATCAGAATGCCACCGCCAACCCCAGTCAAAGCTCTCATGGCAATGAAAGATAGATAACTGGTGCAGAAAGCATTGCAAAGTGAGAAGATGACGAGGATTGCCCCCCCTATTATCATCAATCTTTGATGGCCGTACACAGCTCCTAGTCGGCCACTTATCAGAACGAAGGAACTTTGAGTGAGCCTGTGTCAGGAATGTCAATTTTTTGTCAACTTGTGTATCTTGAAAAAGATATAGGAAATCGTATCAAACGTCTACATACCCGTATGCAGCAGCCATCCAATTGATTTGGCCTGGTGAATTTGCTACGCCAAGTCTAGCGCTAAACTCATACCCACCAGCCACTGTTGAGAACTGCGAGGCATACTGTTCGATATTAGCCGTTAATTCGAAGGAATACAACTTTCCGGGGAAAAGTTACTTGAATCAAGTTGCACAATAGAATGATAGAGATAATTGAGAGCTGCTTTAATCGGCTCAGAACTGGCGATATCTCGGTATTGAGATCTTGAAGCTGATGTGACTCTGCGGCCGCTGCATGACTTAGTATTGTTGCTACAGCCGGTTCTGTTGTCGTGTTCCTGCGAGATTGGCCCATATCTTTAGAGATTTATTGCTGGCACCAAAAGGTCTTAACGTCTGGCTGATTCGAGCGCAAAGTTGATATGAAGAGGTAATAGGCAATTCGGGGGCGATATATGACGGAATCAGTAGAGAAAAATTATAGGCGGTGGGGATTTGGAATTTAATAGCTGTTTCAGGGAACACTCTATGGAGGAGTATGCTTGCACTGGCACTGCGATGTATAATTTGGCCAGTACTATTCGGCAGGGAGAGGAGTAAATTTCCGTTATCAAACCACGTCTGAACCTAATGAATAGGCTAAGATAGCCAATTGAATGTGTCAGGCTTTTAAGATACCATGCTCTTGTATGTATATCTATGGATTGGGCACTGATACTATGCGAAACTTATCCGAATTGCCGTCACGATAGCGTTTTCGCCTGCTGTTTTTGACTGTGCGAGCCGCGGGTATTAGGATAGGTTCTTTTAAAATGAACTACTTTTTTTTGGCAAGTGTGCTGGCTCAATATACTTTTGAGCACCTTGCGATTATTGAAACATTCTGGAGGGAAACCCACAGGATGGTCTAGGGTGTGAATGGCACAGTGTTCCAGGTGATATCGATAGGTATTTCTTGCAAGGCTCCTTTATTTGCCGCTCCAAATCTACGGCGTATCTGCCCGCAGACCTCCGTCTTATGTTTTTTTCCTTTTGATATCTTTCTTGGTTTGTTCCAAAAAAAAAAAAAAAAAAAAAAANAATAGACTTATCCAGTCATCCTAAATGCATTTGTAGACAACAAAAAATCCCCAATCCCTAATTCTCTGTTCACGACTTAGCCAAAACTTCCTCTACTCGACGATTAGTTGGAAGGAGAGCCCAAAAGACAACTAAAAAGACAGTTCAAAAGAGGCCCCGAAGTCGATGATAGCTCTCTTCCGTTATCAATCGAAAAATGAGATTAAGTCAATACATAGTGAACTACTCCTGTTTATTAGAAACCATTAGCATCTTCTTGGCCGCGCGTGAGCGCGGCACTGAGGCTTGTCAGGGTATTTGTTCATCTCATATGGATGTCAGTTTCTAAGAAGCTGACAACCTTTCAGTTCGGATGGCCCATTAACTGTGGAAGCCTATTATTCACAAAGACACCATTACATCTTGTTTACGTTCTCAGGAAGTACAAAAGCTTCATTGATTTTTCTACACATTGATTCCATTCAAAAAGAATATGTTCTTCCGGGAAAGCTAGATTCGATATGTAAAATTTTGAGACCTGCCATGATCTGAAACTCTAGGTGATCTCAGTTTTTCACAAACATTTTCAGACACCACTCGCTGCAACTGCAAGCTGACCACCGAAGCTTCCATATCCAAAGGGATCTTCCTTGCTTCCAAGTAGCATGATAGGATCCTTCCCATCCACATGGCCGCAATTCGGGTGGCTGACGGAATAACCAATCAGAGCCTGAACTTCAGGCTCATATGTTTGAAGCAAATCCGAGTCGATGGCCAAGTATTGATTTTCGTCGGCTCGCATCGAGCCACGAGTCATATGGCAGGAGTAAATGATACGGCGCTCCGGGGGGTTCGTCTTATTCTCGCCAGCACCATGCCAGATGCTTCCAATGATGAATACCGCGTCACCTTTCTTCATTTCGCAAGTGGAGCAAAGAGATCGGTCGGCGGCACCGGAGATGGCGGCCTCGGGCCACTTGTGGGAGCCGACAATAACTTGTGTCGCACCGTTTTCGAAGTCGGTATCCTAAAGCAGAGCGGTGTATTAGCATTTGTTTGATAGGGGCCCCAGAGATGTGTCGCTTTGCTTACAACACCGGCAACTAGAAGGCCTAGCAATGAACTCTGTCCACTGCCCTCAAGGTGATCGAAATGCTGTGCCATATCATCGCGATGGAGCTGCTGAGCCGTGGAAGGCGATCCGCGGTTGAATGCCTCGGAAACAGCTAGCACTGGGTATGAGACTGTATCATATCTCTTTCCATCGTGATACACGTTGCTTCATTGATAATCAGCATTGAGCGAGTCTTGTGTCTTCGAAAAAGCCAGATACTCACGATTCTTCCTTTAAAAGAGCCTTGGACACTTCTCGCCAGGTGGGGTGATTGATTGCCTTATGAGCAAAGGTAGACGATTTGCCAGCAAAGCCACTGAGAGGAGGATCCGCCGCATCAAACAGCTTACCGACATACTTTCCAAGCTTGCCCCAGTAGGGCTGGGCCTCAGCGTGGATTTGGTCGATTACCTCAGGGCTCAAGAAATTCTTGATAATAATTCCTCCATCGCGTTGGATTACTTTGACGATCTCTTCGATGGGGGCTGAGGCGTCAAGCTCCACCACTTGCGGGTTGTGGGCCTGGTGAGGAGGGTTGGGCATTTTGTGAGAGTGAAAATCGGATATTGGATTGCTGATAGTTCAAAGCACTTGGTTGAATGATTTTGATAAATTGCTGATGGGTCCAAGGTTATATTTAATGATGGTAGTCAGTTTAGAGAGGTTCCGAGGCCTCTTCCCAAATAGGAAACGTTAGCCTCGCGTCGGGTATCTCAACGTCTTGAAATCTTGATTTCAATTCCTCCTTGATTGCATCACTTCATTGCAACTCTGGAATCATAAGCCCATTGCGACTGTTTACTTTGGAAGAATTCCAAGGAAGATAGGCTATGGTCCCGATCTCGGAAGGATGTTCAAAGGGTTTAATGGGTCACCTTGGGAACCATATATTTCACAATCCCGCATGCCATCTTGAATCTCGGTCTGCCTGAAACCTTCATTCATTGTATTCATCATTCTCAGAATCCCAATCTTCATCTATCACAATGCCTGCCACTCTCAAGCGCTTCTCTGCACTCGCCGACCCTCACGTGGTCCACCAATACCTCAGGGCGGATGGAGTAGTGGTGATCGAGGGCGCTTCTACCCGCGAAACCATTGACGATGTTCTCGAAGAGATTGGAACCGTGCCGGAGGGTCAGACATACTCCACCTTCGCTACAACTCTCTTAATGAATCCCCTCTTCATCGACCAAACAAACCGCATCCTCACCGACACCTGTATTGTTTACTATGAGCAGGAGCGAACTGTATCAATCTCCGAGCCCCAAGTCTCTCAGACCTCCCTTATGTCGGCAGAGCCTGGAGCGGTCGCCTGGGGTCTTCGACGACAGGACGAGTGCCACCATGTTTCGCATCCCGCCAAACGCGAATCGGACCTGGGAATAATGTTTGCAGCAAATGATGTTACAAAAGACAACGGTGCGATCCGGATCGTTATCGGTTCCAATAATTGGAATGATAAGCGAGACCCGACACCTGAGGAGGAATGTCTTGTTGAGCTTCGCAAAGGAGACGCTCTACTATGGTACCTTCAGAAGCCCCATCAACTCAACTCAATTATACTAGCTTGCTAACTAATGATTCATGATAGCCTCGGTTCCACCTTCTACGGCCGCGCTGCCAACAAGACCGTCCATACGAGTGTCCTCTTGACTGCTACGTCTACCCCCGGATACCTTCGCCAGGAAGAAAACCAATACCTTGCCGTGCGCTGGGAGGTTGCAGAGAAATACCCTACGGCAGTTCAGCGCTTCCTTGGATACTACGTCAGTCGGCCTTATGGAGGCGCGGTGGAGCATATGGAGCCTTTGGACTTCTTGAAGGTGAAGGGTGACTGGTCTCGATACCACCCAGTGGATCTGATTTAATAGAGGACCTGGGAGTCTCGAAAGCTTTTGATTCGCAGAAGTATTATATGTGAAAAGGCCTTCACAATATAAATTAAGTAGATTTACAACTCATTGGGCGTGCCCAGATCGTTTATGTGTTCTCGTTTTCACAATCTTCCAAGATTTTTCGTAAGCAATTTCCCACTATATTCTGTCGCGTTGATCATTTGAACTCGCCGTGCGATGCTTCCCCCGACTCGAACCGATTTCAGTCGTAGGCCCAGTGGTTGTACTAGTACTTTCCAAAGGCTAGAAATGACCTCAGTCGATACTAATATAGGATATTAACTTTTGGGGTTTGTTGGGCCTATGCCCTTCTAATAGCCGAGGGGGATGGCGGTGAAGATCTCTCTTGCAGTTTTGCTTTCTTCATTTCCGTTCTCCGCATGTCTCCTTTAACCATTACACCGTGTATGTCGATTTCTGTTTCACAAGACTTCACAGTAAGATGTTCAGCTCCATGTTCAGATCTTTGAGGACATCTCTCCATCTAAACCTCCTTCCTACAGTGGCATCAGACCGTTCCCATATCGTCTTGAGAACACACGCGACTGACAACAAACTTTGAAATCCAGATGACTCATGCATTTTCTTCAACTTGGACTCAAAGGCAGCGCGTGCAATCGCGGTTTGTGCATGCACAGAAATCATAAACAACGGAAACAGACAAGCCTGTAACCAAGTCAGCTTCCGAAGATGATCAAGGGCATCCTCGACGCAAGTTTGAATGAAGTGATCACTCGAATCTAAGCCATATATCTCGCCATGGACCAAACATATCATGCCCAGTCTCCAGATTTCGTTAAAGTAATGAATCGACTCCATATATTTGGACTGGACCGTCACAGCCCTGGGCTTCCAAGTTTGTATCTTGTTGACAAGCTGAGCCACGTGTGGCATCATCTGAAGTATTTGGTCTGTGCTGTCTGGGGAAAGTTTCAGCTGCTCTATTGTAATTGAATATTCCGTGGCCTGGCGCAGGAATAAATGCATTTGATAGTCAGGCAAATCATCCCACCACTGGGATTGGTGGAGGGCCATGTCCTCGTCTGCAACTACATCTCTGAGCGCTGTGACTATGTGAGAACAACCAGATCATATTAGCAAACGACCCCATGATTTAAGGGCTTTTTAGGGGCTCGTACTTTCGTCGATACATTTCAATTCGTCGAACACAGCCTCAGAGACCACTCCTCTGAGCATTGTTTTGCTCATCGTGACTGCCCAGTTGTACTGCAGCAGCAAGCATCGGAGCCCTGCATCCACGTTACCATCCCGAGTTGAGAGCGTCCGTTCCAATAGCTGACGACATCCGAGGAGCTTCGAGCTCCATTTATCGGTGCCAGTACCGATCACCTAAGTGCGTCAGTCGAGTATCTCGTGTTGGTATTCTGCTCGAAATACTTACATCGAAAATGATAGAAAGAAGAACAGTCGCTCCCAGACTCCACTCCGCGCTTTTCGTTTGCACGGAATCCCGAAACGAACGTTGCATTGCCCACCGGTAAGGCTTGACGGCAAAGGATGGTAACTTGCCCAGCTTTGAAAGATGTAAAGCCGAGGCTAACAAGATCGCTTTGAACACAAGCTGTGACTCGGTCGCCAATGATCCGTATACTTTACGGTAAGGATTATTGTCCAGTTTGATTGGATATAGCTGCAAAGATAGATTCTCCATATCTGCAAAACTGAACTTAGCTGGAGTCTACTTCCAGTTTATAGATATCTCTTATCACTCCATGAAGGATGAGAAAGGGGATTACGCCCAAGTGTTGGCTAAATATGAACTCACAGTGGCAAAAGAGAGTTTGATCAAAGCGATCTGCCGGTGCTTGATATAAATATGGATCGCAGGATGACCCAAGCAGCGAGGAGTCGAGAATTTCTGCATTTTCATCCAGAAAATCATAATCCGTCACCCAGGTGTTCGCAGAAGCACAGTTGATCGTATTCGAATCGGACGAGGATATTGACATATCAAAGTGGGTACTAAAATTGCCGTTGAGACTTTCTGCGCTGAGCGCTTCGAGAAACGATATATTCTCTTCTTCTGGGGGCTGGGAGACAGATCCCATGTTGTGAAGGTCAGTATCCAGGGATACATCTGACATATTGGTCGCTGTGCTCTGGCGCAGATTAGTTTCTGGGCCGTCTCGCTTTAATTTTGCCCTCATCTGGCCTTTCTGGCTATTCTGTGCTGTAAAATCGGTTAATGTGATACCATAGCCTTCACATTGCACCCCGCGCAAGTGACAGTTAAAGCAGGCGGGCTTGCCCTCGTCGCATTTTTGATGCCGTCGACGGCATGTGTGACAGCCTAGGTAACCATTAACGACTGGTGCCTAGGATCTGAGATCTAGAATCTAGGAAAGACGGGAACGAGGGGTCGGGCTCCGGCTTCTGGCAGATACGAGAGCTCAAAGATAGGGAATACATACCGCTTCGGGACCGCTTCTTGGGCGCAACAGAATCCACTGGAGACATTCAGATGATTTTCGGGGACTGCGGAAGATGAATAGTCCAGACAGCTCTAAGAATAATGTACCTCTCGTGTGATGCTCGGATATGGTTTAAAGCACACAGCGAAGATTACAGCAACCCGATAGGAACGGGCTAACTTTAATCCCCTAATGGTTCCAATGCGATATCATGATTCATATCTTGACTCTCCAGTCCCGGGGTCAAGTTTCAATTTCCATGGTTGTCACCGGCTTCTCAAGTATGATTCGGCAATGATACACTAAAATATGCCCATTATGCCATCAAGCGATGGACTCTGTAAGCAGATGCTGTGGACATTCCTGCATATGAGCATGCACGCTCTCGTCTATCAATATCTCCGGGTAAGTATGAAGTGTACTTCCTTTGAGAAATCAAAATATTCCCCGCCATTGGAGATGTAGGGGCTCGGAGCGATTTGATCTTTGTAGCAAACTCATCACATTCAATATTCTGATTTACCCACACCACTGTGAGAATGTTGCCCTAGGTTAGCTCTCTCCCTCTCTCTCTCTCTTCTTTCTTTCCCCCGGTCGGTCTTTTTGCTTCGACAGTCAGAATCTACTGTTTTGAAGCGATTGGTACTTATCCTCCTTAGATTAGTCTGTTATCAGAGAATGAAATTTCACGCATTCGAATTCCCATTGTGGAATATGAGATTTTGTTATTCATGATTACCATACTATATTTTAACGAAATTCTTGTAATGGCTGGCTGATGGCTGAGTCGTCACCTGGGTATTATCTACGATCATGGGTTTGAACCAATCCCAGACCGAGGTAGTAATGTGCCCTCTGGTGTCAATATAATCGCTTCGGGCGATGAGCTCACGGTTATTGACATGAGAGTTCTAGGTGTATATGTACTGTACATTAGACTTCATAAGATTTATGTATCGGATGCCACTTTTGTACTTCGAAGTCCATCACTGTAAGGGGTGGTCCTCCCAGCCCCTAGGAAGCAAGGAAATCAGACGATATCTCATCTTCTGTGATTACGCTGACTTTCGTAAAGTATGCAGTTACGAACGTGCCGAAGGACACAGCACCTACTGAATCCTTCTTCAAATTCGACGAGACATAGCGATAACACATGCATAGGTAATCTCGCGAGTACCATGATAGACTTCGTCTTATCTCCTCTTTAGTGGCAAATTGAATGCCCGCATCGGGTTTCCCCAGCATGATGATTAGAAACTGCTTTGGTTCACTTTGTTTGAGTAACTAATCAGTACATTCCCATTTACAAGCATGCTTAGTAACGCTACAATAACACCTGGGCAACTAGTATCTGACAATTGGTCTATGCCGTATTTGGTGTAGTTAACCGATCAAAGGCAATCCCTTCGAGAATGCGATAGGGCTTAGTTCTTTATCTGCTGCGACCCGATTAGTATCAAACTCTGCTACAACGTTTGAAGTATGATGTTTGAATGTTTGTTAGAATATCATTCCAGAGCTCACGGCGCGATAAGTCACCAATCATGAATTTCAAAATACTATAAGATAGAACATGAGTACTTGACCCTGCTTGAATAACAATTGAGACCCAAGAAACTTTAAACATATCGCCGCGCATATTCTCAATTTTCCCTTTTTTTTTTACAGCTGTGTGGCTAATGGAAAGAGCTCCTGGTCGAAGATGGCACGCACAGTCGGTAATACACCCTCGGATGAGCTCCCCAAGACATTTGGCTTGTGGAGCGGACTGAGTATAGGATGGAACACCATCAATGTGTTTGGTGGAATGTCATTTATCCTTTTTGTTGGTCTTTCCGCTGGTGGGATGCCCACTGTCTTATACGGATTGTACGTCATTCTCTCATCTAAAAAACTCCGAGTCAAAACTGATTGGCGCCTTGCGTTTATCTAGTATTGGGTGCAGCATAGGTGCTTTGTGCATAATGCTGGTGCTTGCAGAGTGCTCTGCTAGATATTCCACGGCCGGTAAGAAATATCGATCATGTCTCGACAAGCCTTGTTCTCTAACAGCAGAACTTAAATAGGCGGCGCTTACCATTACGGAACCTTCCTCCTTCCAGATGAATACAGGCGATGTGGTGCTTACATTCTTGGGTGGTTCAATTATCTGGGCTGGATCATGACACACGCTGGGGCCTGCTTGTTTGTCTCGACATTGATTATGGCTCTGATCAATCTTTGCTCGCCGGATTTCGACGTGTCTTCCAGATGGCAAAACTTCCTCATTTATGTGGGCTTTGCCACGTGGGCTTGGCTGGTCAATGTTTTCGGGGTAAAATTAATTCCAGGACTCGAATTGCTCGGAAGTGAGTTAATATAGATAGTGGCTCGAAATATCTCACCCCTTCACTGACTCTCGAATAGGTCTCTCAACTGCCCTCGGATTTATTGCATTCACTGTCGCGTTACTGGTGGTTGCACCAAAGGCAACCCCAGAAAGTCTTTTCAAGACCATCAACAACGACACAGGGTAGGATATCCAGAAAACATCTTCTTTACACAAGATACTCACAATCCGCAGATACTCGTCTGGTTCTCTCAGCGTTTTTCTTGGGTTATATAACAGTATGACTACGCTCATGGCTCTCGATGGACCAACGCACTTGGCGGAAGAGTTACCTTCTCCGAAAAGGATAATGCCGCGGATTTTGGTGATTACTATTACTTCACAAGCCATGTTGGGAGTTGTATGGATTCTAGTACTGGGTTTCTCCATCCATGATCTTCAGGCTATTATCTACACCTCTACTGGGTAAGAAATGCGCGAAATTTTGAGAATGTGGATTTGAGACTGACGATATGAATAGTGTTCCCGTATTAGAGCTCGTGAGACAAGCGACAAGCAACAATGCCGCAGCGATCATCTTTTGTCTGATCTTGATAATCAACAACGGTACTTCTGCAGTGGCTAGTGCGACGACTGTAAGCCGCCAAGGTTATGCCTTTGCTCGAGATGGAGGTTTGCTTTGGAAAGAGAAGTGAGATTGCCCTGAAGTCCTCTCAAACATCGCCAAAACCAAAGGTAGCTGACAAAATTTGAAAGGCTCTGTGAGATCTCTCCTAGGTTTCAGGTTCCAGTATGGTCGATACATCTCCCGTATTTGATTACAGTCCTCATTGGATTAGTGTGAGTCGATTGACTGCTGTAAATTATTTCACAGAGAAAGACTAACTCCGAATAGCTATTTGTTTTCCAGCTCAGCTTTCAACGCTATAATTGGAAGTCAGGCGGTATTCATGATTTCGAGCTGCGGTAAGTTGATCTCTTACTTTTGACATGGAAACAGCCTAATCATTGTGTAGGGTCTCCTGCACTAATCATGCTTCTAACCGGCCGAAGACTTCTCCCATACAGCCCTCGCTGGAATCTTGGTCACTTCGCCTACCCCATTTGTGTGGTCGCTGTCGGCTATAGCCTTCTTGTTCTCTCTGTTGCATTTGTATGTTTTCATACATTTCGAATTCGCTGCCCAGGTGAAGATGATACTGATGTAAATCCATGAATATAGATTCCCCAATCCGCCCCCTTGACCAGACTGAACATGAACTATACTATTCTCATTGTCATTGTGTTTTTGGTGATCATGGCTGTCACTTGGCTCTTAGAGGGAAGAAAAGCCTTCCGACCACCCAACCAAAACCCAGAGAGCTACATCATTGATAGCCAAGAGCTATCTGATGGCGACCGTGTCACCTCAATTATAGATGGCACCTCTCATCGCAAGGAAGAACAGATGCTTTCTCTTGGGAAGGATCAGCAAATGCTTTAGTTTTGGGAGATTGGAATTGTTTGACTATTCAAGACCCATAGAGAATATGAACATACAATAAAGAGACTCAAAGCTACTTAACTCTTGAACCTCACATGTGTGACCCCGGGAAGAAGGAAAGGCTTCAAGCGGTATATACTGAAATATTGAAAGGAGGGGGGAGGTGATCTTTAATAGAAGCTAATCGAGAAAAGTCGGTTCCTCCGTATGATAATCTCTATAGAAGAGGGAAGGGAAGGGAAGGGAAGGGAAGGAAAGGCAGGGAAAGGGGAAGAGAGAGGAGAGAGAGGAGAGACCTCCGGAGAGGAGAAAAGATTGAAGAGTGGCACTTAATCTCTAGACCAGAGTATAGACATAAATCAAATCTATTTGAGTTGAGATTTGAATGCGAAGCATTCTAAGTTATCCTTCCCGATTGTACATCTTTTGTCCACCCAGAATGAACTTGGAAGGTGTGTGACATCAGTTCATTATAGCACAACATCTCCAATCTTGGAAACCACCAGAATAATTGATGGTGCTAGGAAAATACCGGGACGTTGAAGCCATGCTATCATGATGATCAGTCAGAAACTTATGGTTGCACAATGAGGCTATCTTCACTCACTAGAACTGGGTCATTCAGCCTAAGCCCTTGATTCAAATCACTAATAGCTTCGATTTCAGAGTCTTCAAGGTTCCACTGCATGTCCATATTCTGGCGCATACGCTCGAGATTTTTACTCTTTGGGATGACAGCAATGCCACGTTGTGTAGCCCAACGCAACAGTACCTGAGATGGAGACTTGTCGTGATCACTCGAAATTTTCTTGATCAATTGATGATCCAGAAGGGAATCGAGCTTGCTAACATTTGCCAGTTTGGCTGCAACAGCGCTCTGGGGGCCAAAAGAACAGTATGCTGTGATCGCAATCCCCCGCGCTTGAGCATAGTTTACCAGGCGCGGTTGAGTAAGATAAGGGTGATGCTCGATTTGCAGTACAGCGGGAGATATTCTCGCGTAGCTGAACAGATCATTGATCAGCTGGGTGTCAAAATTGCTGATACCGATACTCCTTGTGAGCCCTTGTTCAACTAAATTCTCCATCGCCGCCCATGTTTTGTGCATTGGAATGTGCGCAAAAGTAACATCTTTGACATTGGGATCAGATGAAGCCGCCCATCCTGGAGGATAACTCTTCGATGGATCGACGTATTCCAGTGCAACAGGAAAGTGTATCAGGTATAAATTGAAGTACTCCAGCCCCCAATCCGAAAGCTGTCTCTGTGCAATGGTTTTGACATGCTCGGGGTCATGAAATGTACACCAGAGTTTGGACACAATAAACAGCTCCTTGCGTTGAACGAGTCCGTCTTGAATGGCACGCGCGATACCCAGTCCGGCTTCCATTTCATTACCGTAGTCTGATAAAGTTATATTAAATTAGCATAGGCCAATATGATGCGACACAAGGAGTGCTTACCACACGCACCATCAAAGCATCGATAGCCTTCTTTGATAGCGGCGTAAACCTGATCGGCACAAATGGCTGCGTCTACATCCCAAAGACCATAGCCAGTTAAAGGCATCTCATTGCCATCGCTTAGCTGGATGAAATTGGAAAACATTGTGTTCATGACTGCTTGACAGTCCTGATCAATGATCAAGTTATAAATTATGACTGGAAATATATTCGGCGAATTGATCAGTATCCATATCGTCTCAATAGACGATATTAAAGTCGTAGCTTGTAGTCTCAAGTAATAGTGTTTTCAATAGATAACACTAGCCTAGAAGAGTTGTGATAGCCTATTTAGCCGATATGGCACATGAATATCTTGGGCCTTAAGGACCTATCCCTCATTTCACAAATCCTTATTCGAGAGGGAATGATTTAAGTTTTACCGACCATCTCAGATTGTAGCTGCATTTGTTTTTCTTTTTTTGGATTTTTTTACTTTTCATTTTTGAAAAAAAAAAAAGCCAAAGTGTACAAAGTGGGAGCCGCGCCTGTCTCTTCTCTGCCATGTCTACCTCCTCCGTGAGAACATTGCCCATGTTGTTGTAAAGTCCATTCTAACTAAACATTCATTAGCCTATGAAGATCAAATATCCTCGTCTGATCAGGAACCTACAGCACTCTCGAAGCTACGTCAATCAAGTTCGTCGTTTTACTACTGCACGCGAGAAGACCCTCGTAGGGCTGTGCATTGGCATTGGAATGACACTGCCCTTTGTCCCACCGGCTATTAAAAGTTGGAGAAACAGCTCCAAAACGGCAAATTTCGCAAAAGTCAGATCTTCCGACAGGCAATCTGCAAATGAGGAAGACACTGTAGCTTAGTCCGAATCCTCCCGCGGCTATTGTGACTCATCTTGGCTGAATGGGCTCTCCCATCAAATAATGGGAGCTGTCTTACTCATGTCCGATTACATTTTAGAAATATGCCACCCAATCTATTGGTTATCGTCTCGCCAGGGTTGCTAGCCGGGGATTTCTGGAAACTTTGCCAAGGCATTGAACATATCGACACTTCACGTTCTATGTTTGGAAAATTGGCAGGGTCTATGTGGCCTATGAAACCCAAGGCCACTGAAAATCGAAGTTTGAGTTGATATACATGATAGAAATCCAAACGAGATTGAGATTGAAAGCTCGAATTAGGCTTTCCTTCCGAGCCTATTTCTGAGTCGGGACTTTTGCATAACCGCTATTGTCATTGAGAATCTCTCAGAGTCATCGACGGCTCTTTCAATCTATTTCCAGTGCTAGGAGCTGCATCCAGACAGGTGCGAAGATATGTGAATAGAGATTAGAGTGATGAACTTTTACGTAGTTCGGATTTGTACTAATCGCTAAAGATCATGATCAGGGTTCCGGCGAAGGTGAAGAATATCATTTTTGCGGTTATTTACAGTAGGAAACGCGCAGGAAGATAAACACAAGCAACAATCCATGGATATTTTTGCGTGACGTCAAGTCTCCATTGTAGCGTTCCACATGTTCATTGAAGAAGGCGTCAACGTTGTTATCTGCGAGGCCCATCGCGGTGGTCAATTCGACGCGACAAATTTCGTTCAGCGTCCTGCCATCACTGCCATCACAAAAATTAGTAGGGACCATGTCGAAAATCTGGGGGGAAATCTACAGCATATTGCATGGCATAAAAGTGGAATCTTTAGAGACCAAGCTCTCGCGCTTTCGGTTCCGCAGGATCAGGAGGTTGAAGGTGAGATTGAACGCAGGGCTGCAGAAATCGGGGCGCCATTTCAGTTCATAAGTAATAAGAAAGCTCTGCTTGAGTTTCTCGAAAACGATCAGATTGAGAATATACCACCTGAACAGCGAGAAAACTGCGCCCTGGCTGCGAAAATTGCTCATGGGTTTCTCCACCAATCCCTAGACGGGCGAGAGGTTCTGGCCTAAAACCCAGTGTATGTGTCTATTTATTGTAGACGGAAGTAAAAGCGATAGATGCTTTACTACTGTATGATATGTTTATCTCTGATTTATATCTCTTTTATATATATATATATTTTTTTTTTTACAATTTTATTGTAAACACATACTCCAAAAATAACATGGAAAAAGACAATTCTATATGCGCAGAAATACAGACAAAAGAAAAAGGGGGGGAAAGAACGAATACTGCTTAATAGCAATGTTATTAGATGACTCACCTGAGTTCATCATCCATGGATATCGATGGATAAATCTAGAGTTCCTCACTCAAATCAATCACGCTCGAACGACTCCTCAAATTGTACCGGGTTTGAGTGGAGTCCTGACTCAGACGGGAAGAGGATGAACGAGAGCCTTGACTCTGACATATAACCGATGCACGAGACTTGGCTCTCGGAGGCACGGTGGTATGGTCATCAACTCCGGAGAAGATCGAGTCCACGTGCTGGGGTTGGTTCGAGAATGCACTTTCGATAGAATCCTGTTGGGTCAGTCCAGAGAAGTCGATATCAGGCAGACCCGCCATATCAAAAGAATTCAGATCCGGTACGTCTAACTCCATATTCATGGGCAGGTCCAGGCAGGATGGATCGAAATACTGCAGGTCCATAGTCCCATCATTCAAAAGCTGAGTGAAGTCCACATTGGCCAGGTCCTCTTCCGTCCAGTTCATTACCTGTGTCAAATCCAATGCATTCACATTTGGCTCACCCATAACCTCATCATTCAAAAGCGCGCTGAAGTCAATCTCGGGTACATCTGCGCCGCTCCAGTCCATCGTGCTTGTCCAGTCAATATTATTTAAATCGTCTGGGCCAGTGGCATACTCCTGCGGTAGTTGAGCAGTAATTTGATCCATAGTTGTGTCGGTAAGAGCTGCGTTAAGGAAGTCAAGCTCCTGTGTCTGCTCTAGGCTTAATTGAGGAACGTTTGGGGTCTGCTGCAATGAAGCCTGTGGGGTAGCAAAAGACCCAGCGGAGGTGCGCTGGGGGGACGGGGTCCATGTAGGTGTGTTAGAAGGTCGCTGATCATTGAAATCCTTAAAGGGCAATGGCTGCAAGTAAGTAACATACTGATAGTTTGACCGTCTGCGGTCTACCACCTGTGGTGAGAGTGGAGTCTGCATGTAGGGGTGAAGGGACCTGATGGGTTCTGAGTTACCTGGGAACTGAATCGTCGGAACTGTGATATCAACAGTGTCCAGCCACAGTCCCAGGGCCAGGTCACCACCAAACTTGGGGCTTTTGCGGCGTAGCTCAGTGAACTCTGCCTCGCCGAAAACCCTCACCTTCTTCCCGTGTCGTGTGATCTGCTGAGGGTTCAGTCGGTAATACCCACAATACCTAAGAACTGCAGGAAGCACCAACTCAGGGCGATAGTCCTTGACGGACTTTAACCCAGTGATCTGAAAGTTGTTGCTGCCGTCAGGAATAGGACGCCTACTATAGACTGCATGAACGGCATACTGCAAAACGAAAGCAGGGGCAGTATCCATGAGATCACGGAATCTGCGGAACGCAATAGCCTGGAGGTCAGTAATTCTAAGAAGAAGAGCAGTTTGAAACATGGACAAGTGAATGCGCAAGAGCTGACAGATCTGAGGACAAGTGACGCAGGCACCAGGGCAGGGTCTAATCGAGTAATATCTCAGATCGGCTTCGTCAACCGAATAGTCACCAGTATAAAAGAAATTAAGGAGGCTGTCAACCTGCTCAGCACGTACCAAATCAGGAAGAACAAGCTTCTGCTTATCTCCAGTCTTGTGAATTCGCCAGTCAATCCAACGGGTCGACTTGCGAATGACATCCAAGTGCACGTTCCAGCTACGTCGGCCGGTATCTGGGTGTCGCAGCTTGAAATCGGGGTTATGTGTCTCGAAGTACCTAATAAAATGTTAGTATATGTCCTTTTTATTGAGGGGAGGGGGGGATGTTCTTTGTCACTTACTCGTTCTGGTCGGCTTGGAGTTGAGCCTTGCGGTTGCCCAACTCACCCCAACCCAGCCAAACACGGGGCAGACCGGCATGAGCGTTGCAATGGTGATGGGCAGGCATAGTTGCTGTAGGATAGTCTCTGGATAAACTGTGTCAGTTGGTCTAAATGAGTTTGATGGTAGTAAATACTGATACTGTGATTGTAGATGTGAAGTGTGATGAAGAATAAGGATTGTGCCGGGACATCGAGACTTTTAAATACTCGATGTAGTTCCTTTTTTTTTACAAAGGTATTGATTCTTTGGAATCTGAACAATGCCAATACAGCATCAAAGCCAATAAAGAGTCTAAAAATACTTGGGTTCATATCAAACGCCTTCTTTGTTCCTCGACTATCCCCTTGGACTAGAATCAAACAGCAAGTTCTAATTGACTAGATACTATCACTGTTCCTGTTATAGATTGTCTAAACATGGCCCTTGTGTTTCTATGTCTTTGTTGTTGCTAATGTTCCCTTGTGCTCTTTGAGTTGCCTGAACAACCATGAACAATATACTCTTTGAGCCGTGAACGTTTGTTGTCGCCGGTCTGCTTTTCAGGGGCCTAGTGTTGAGGGTTAATAATGTATGTGCGGCCTTGGAAGTACTTTTGGGACCTCGATGTACTTGGGTTGCCTTGGCTGAAAAAGATTGCTTTCGAAATCCGAGCTTGTATGATCTATCCAAGTATAAATGTGGTGCAATGAGCATAAACAGGCAAAGGAGGAGACAACTACACAATACTTAAGTGTCGGTAAAACTAGAAATATTGCTCTCAGATATTAGTCTCTAGCTAGATGGTAAAAAAAAAAGCATACTTTGTGCAACAGACACCTCTATGTATAACCAGGCACTATCATCACATTGTGGCGCATTTTAAGAAGCCTTCCACATACTGTCACATCAGATCTCTGGTGGCCCAATCCCTTCGCCTCTTCAATGCAGATTAATGTTAAAAGAATGGCATCTACCTTGAAAGAATACTACAGGGTCAGATATAAAAGGAACCTTGGGAAACTTTTTAGCTCTAACAACCATCATGATACATATCTATCGTAAAATCATTAGTCGTACAATATACACCGCCATGCTTCCACCCAAATGCATATTAAAAAGAAGTACGCTTCACTTGGAAAGAAGAAAGAGAGAGACGATCATGAAAGCGGCTATTGCTTTCCCAAGATCAAGGTACGGGCCTGGCGGGGATCTGTCCCGAGGACAGTGATGAGATACTCGATGCTAGCTTCAGAAGCCAAGCGGCGCTTCTCATCCTGGAATTCATTGTTGCATGCATCCCACGTGGCGTTCCGTTCTTGACTGAGGACTGTCTTAGCGCGAATTTTGAACGCCGCACTGACCGGCCGGTGGTCGGAGGCGCGGACCTCGTGTCGTCGATAATCCAGCTGCTTGACGCGGCCCAGGCCTCGGTAAAGGATGCGGTCGCACCAGGCGGGAGAACGTTTCTTGTCACTGGTGTCGTAATCGTCCGTGCCGACGTCATACTTGTAGGTCGGAGCGAAGGTGATGGGCGACTCGATGAAGGCGCGCAGGCGGAAACCGGGGTTCTTCCGCCGAGAAGCAAGTAGCTGGTCTCTGTCCAGGAGTTTTGGTAGGTTGTTCTGGCGAACTGCATCGATGATCACATTGCGAGGAATTGCGTCGATTCGATAGTTTAGATCTCCATTCAGAATGCACACTTCGTGGTCAATGATCATTGAGCCATCACCCCCACTGGCGAACTGATCTGTCCGCAAGGTCATGCTATTTTCGGCAGGCAGTGACTCGGCTTCTAGGATCGCAGCAATATCGTTGTTTCGGTTTGCGGTTTGGGTTTGGCCGGCCGCCAAATGGCAGTTCACAAAGCATATCGAGCTGTCGTCTAGGACGAAGCGCAAGACAAGGGCACCCTGCTGCAGTTAGATAAGAGCCATAGCAAAGACCGGGGGCATCACAAACCTTGTTTCCATGTAAACCGCCCATCCCGCGCTTAATCTCCGAAGCACTGATTTTTGTGATATTATGACGTTCCTTGTGTTTGACAAAAACGCATGTGAACAGTCCCACCATGTTCGCGGTATGCAAAAGAACGTAGGATTCCTCGAGGGGCATGCATTCGTGAAGACTACGAGTAAGATGATCGATCCACACTCGATACTGACGACTCATGTGTTCCTTCTCACCGTTCTCTTTCTTTTTGCTGCCAAGCAGCAAGCTCTCTATGGCGATATCAGCGGACATTCCGGCAAAAGAAAAAGATAACAAGGTACGACTTACTAGCTGTGATCTTCTTGTTCTCAAGATCAACCAATTCCTGGAACCCAAATACCACGATCTCTGGCGGGTCTTCAGGGGTGACCGCATTCCGGATGAAATCCGACGTTCGCACACTGCCGGGGGTAGAAGCTCCCGCATTCCAAGTCAAGACGACAGCCTTGATTTCTCGGAATTTGCAGAACTCCACGTCTCTAGCCTGCATCCGCGCATCTACTATATGTTAGTGGGAGCCATCAACAGATGAAAGCAATTTTTTCACTTACCCAACCAATCATCCTCGAGCATTCCGTCCCAGAGGCGAATGCAATTATCAGTTCCGAGAGAAGTCACCTGTAGTCGGTTCATGGTCCATACGCTGCTCATGTCTAACACAAAGCTAGATACGGGACTGTCGTGTGCGCGCCAATCTTTCTTCACGGTCCAGGGGTTGGTAGACACATCGTAGACATAGATCATGCCAGTTTTATACGCAGCCCAAAGATAGTCCCCAACAAATCCAAGGCAGTTGATTTTGTAAACACTGACGTTGACCACCGCCAAGCAACTAAAATCGGTTGAGGAGTACACAGTAACCTTGCCGTCTGCGTGTCCTAAATATACCCGACCTCCATCTCGCGTAGTATAGGAACCGGAAGTCACATCGCCTGAGTGCTGGAGACCGAGAGGTCGTTTAAAGACCTTGAATGTGACATCATCCCGCGCATTAGGGCGATATACATGAACGTCTTTCCCTGCTGCCAGCCATAGCTTGTCATCAACTACCATGGAGAATGTGTGGCCTCGGGCTACACGTTCGGAAGGGCTATGGTAGCTGTATAGCAAGTTGGGTGCGCCGGTCTCGTCTGGCAACCAAACAAGCAGCCGGCCTTCGTCATCAAACGTCCACATTTCTTTCTTGTGCCGCAAGATTTGGATGACTTCCCGGCGAGAGGGGTATGCGCGGGTGGCCACGATAGATTGACTCGGGATATCGACTTCGTGTAGATCTCCAGCGCTGGTACCGAGCCAGATACGCTCACCCTCGTCTTCAAGTCCTTTCCCTGGCTTGAAAGCGAGAGATAAACTTTTCACGGTCTCGCCATGGCTGAGACTCATCACTTGGTCACCAGTTGTAAGATCCCACACCCGAGTCAAATAGCCAGTTGTGCACACATACTTGCCGCACACAGCCAGCAAACGGGTATCATACTTCGTCAGGATATCTTGCGGTCCAGTTCTGAAGCGTGGGGGTCGACGGTTAGCTTTTGAGGCATCGGGATAGTCGGTCCTTGAGATAACTGTCTCTTCGATTGGTTCTTCTTCCTCCGTGTCCGTACGGACCACCCGCCGCTCAGGAAGAGAAGAAGAAAGGTGAGATTCACGGGGTAGAGAGGGCTGCCGCTGGATTGGTTTGGGGGCTGAGGATTCGCTAGCACGCGGGAAAGAAGGTGCAGATCTAGCAATCGGTGTCATATGCGCAGAGCTGTTTGCATTCCTGGAAGACTCCCGTGATGGGGAGACTCCAGTTCGGCGGGGAACCCCAGAAGGTCGAGGAGGAAGCCCTGGGCGGTCGTAAGGAATATCACTGGCTCGGGATCTCTGCGCCGAAAGAGGTGGGGCAGTGGCAGCAGACGCGGGAGCATCTACAGGAGCAGACGGAATCTGCACCATCAAGGGCTTGGAGGACCGTGAGGGCTCTGGGCCAGGACGGATCCTTGAGAATCCCATCTCTCTGGCGTCATGTCTGGCGGTCGCAGACGGAACAGGTGATCGTTCGTCAAATGAACGCTGAGCGGGTGGCTCCGTCGTTGGCCGAGCTGGTGCTGGCCTAGCACTGCTCTTCCCGGTAGATTGGGGCTTAACCATACGTTGCTTCTCTGGGCTACCAGGAGGGGTGCTAAAAGGTGAAATACTTCGATCTGGCGATACTCGTCCTGGTCTAGGAGTCAACGAGCTGGTGTCCGGGTGAGAAAACATCGCCGGTTTCGCCGGAATTTTGGGCTTTGATGCGCGGTTAGCTGGGGGTGGCAACGAGGCGCTTTTGGATTTCCGATCCGCGGGGCTCCCAGTGAGATGAACACGCAGAGACCCAGGAGACGCTCGAGGCATTGTATCCCCTGCATTAACGGATGGTCCGAACTTCGGTATCGGGGAGAGCGGGCGGGGTGGTGCCGACGAGACGGACATCGATTCTCGGGGGCGATGGCCTGGACTCCGAGTCTTGCGGCTGTCACCATGCGGATTCCAAACTTCATCCCTATCTTGTCCTCGCGGCGGCGATTGGGGCGACTGCACTGTCAAGGTCGGTGGTAGCTGTGGCGATGAACGGTGGAAGTTCATAGAGATGGGCCTGCCATATCGTCTGCCGGAGAACCCACGATCCCGGGAGTTCTCCCCATTCGATTGCTGAAGCGGGCTTGGTCTATCCTCAGCGGGGGTCCATGGTGAATGTGGCCGGGGCAAATCGAGCGAAGCACGGCTAGAGGATCGGAGGTCATCGCTAGGCTCCGGAGTTGCCAGTAAATGGGATGTGGAAGTGCGCGGGCTAGCAGTTACAGCAGCAGAGGGAGACCTGCGGTGAGAAAGATTCTCAAAATGAGACAACAAGGAGGACACTGGTCTCTGTGGCTGTGTTCATGTTAGTTCATTGTGTGCAACAAAACAGTTACGTATGCATACAGTGGGAGGAGCATCATCATTGTTGTCCGGCTGTTTTCCTGTGCCCGCCATGGCCATTATCACGGATCCGTCGCCGAAACCAGCTGGAGTAATGGATCATAGACTTGAAGATATCTCCTGGAGGTTGAATAGTGGCGCGGAGGCAGTAGAGTTGGTGTTCGTGGGTACGGAACAGAGGCTACAGGGATATCGTGGGGCTCGGAGTATAGAGAGAGCGGACAACGTAAGCGGCGCAAAGGCCCAGTAAGAGAAGACGGAGCTTGGCCGTCAAGAGTTCGAGGAATTCCGAGGGATATCCAGGGGGTAAAAGGGGGTGAAAGGCGAAGGTCGATGAAATGGAGTGGCGGGGAGGAAAGTGGAGGGAATCACGGGAGTTGGCGATCACTTTGTGTCTGCATTTCTTCGGACTTGAGCATCGTCATCTCGCACTTGGCCGTCACTTTTCTTCCGCATTTCATAGACATGTGGTAAGTCTGCTTCTTGTGGTATTCTGGAGAACGTTCATACTCGATATCCCCTCAATCCCCCTAGTCCAAAATTCTGATAGCTAATACAATCTCCCCGCTTTGCAGTAAACACATTCTGAACGCCCAAGTGGCCATCCGCTCGCACTGCTGTACGCTCGAATCGACTTCGCATTTGATCACAGGGGATTGACCGAAGAGATCTAGGCCGAAAATGGTTTGACTGTGCCGAATGCCACCAAGAGAGCGAGTCGCACAATCTCGAGAAGAGCGCAGAGATGGTACGCCCCTATTCTCCGGTTAGCGCAAGTCTAGCAGTCTGACATTTCATGGGGTAGATCTTCGCATGCAAGAAGTGCAAGAAGTGTTTCCGCAAGGACGCTGCCGAGTTCGATGAGACGTATGCAAGGCACGGTTCAAAATCCAAGTGGCAGCGGGCTAATTTTGATTCCAGTGACGAATACTGCCCTCACTGTGATAATCACTTTGTCATCGAGGCACGCGAGCCCGAGGCGCGACTACACGTAGAGGGTGAGGATGCTCGTATGGACAGCCGGTATGTTGAGCTCACAAGATCTTCTAATTGGCAGGATGCTGACCATATCAAGTATGCTCAAGGACGAGCGTGTTGCGCGCGACAAGGAGCGCTCCCTCTTCAATATCAGAGATGTGTCGGACCGCATGGGCTAAGCTGTGCACTTTGGAGAGAAAAGACAACTGGCAGGCGCAATTTCATGATGTTGACGATTTGATATTTACTGTTTCTTGCAAGAGTTCAAGGCAGATGGAAATTCCCTTTGCATCTATACCCTTTTCTGCGTTGGTGTACAATATACAATACGAAAGAAAATGGGGGATGTGTTTTAAACTTCATGATTTTGGATTCTCGTCAAGGAAGAGACCCAACGCTACTGTAAATTGAAACAAATCCACAATCCAGTCACCTCAGGCTCTGGATCCTTCCAAGTCTAGCACTTAATCGGTCGACTCGCCGCCACCCGGTCGAGTGAGGATAGCCGCCGTGGTGGTCCCTGTCCGGGTCTTCTTCTTGGCCGCTTCCTCCTGCTTCTCGGTTTCGATGCTCTTCACGTACGACTCAATCTGGTCGTCTGGGAGCATCTCAAGAGTCTTACCGGGTGCCATGATGGCGACCTCGATGTTCTTAGCACCTGTCTGCACAACCTCAAGCAGAGACTTGATGGTCAGCTGGATTGTCTGCTCACGGTCCATATCCTCCTGGTGGTTGCGCTCAAGGAATTCGCGGACAGTCTTGCTGGAACGACCGATAGCATTGGCTTTCCTGTATCAAGAGAAGAATGATTAGCATTCATTCAATATTAAAACGTAAGCTCGGAAAACACCTACCAGGCTGAGTAGATTCCAGACGGCTCGGTCTGGTACAGTCGCGGGGTGGAGTCATTCTTGTCAAATCCAACCACCAGCGTACTGATACCAAATGGACGTACACCACCACTCTGTGTGTATCTCTGCTGAACACCCGCAATATATTTCGTAATATACTCGATGCTAGAGGGGTCCTCAACGGTCAGGCGGTGGGACTGAGCCTCTAAGCGGGCCTTGTCGATAAGGATGCGGGCATCGGCATTCAGTCCAGCAAAGGCGAGACAGACATGGTCATCCACCAGGGCGATCTTGGAGGGAGTAATGCGGGTATCTTGAAGCTTGAGGGCGGAACGCTTTTCGCAACCGAGGACGACGATATCCTTGCCTTTGACACCAACAGCGCAAGTTCCTAGAATCGCCTACCATCAGCAAATATGTCTTTTGATGAAGAATATAGGAGCGAGGGCAAAAAAATGGTGCAGCGAAAGCTTCTAGAAAGCAAATAACGGAGATCTTACCTCGCTTCACAGCCTCCATGGCATATTCAACCTGGAAGACGTGTCCATCGGGACTTGGGAGAGGGTTAGAAAACAGACTCTGGAGCTGAAGTGTAGCCTGAAGTCCACATACCTGAATACTGCGATAAGTTAGCATCATACAGCTTTCGTCCTGGTCAGGAGCAAAGGGAGCTGGGACGTGGGGAGCTAGCTTACCTGAAAGAGCTCGGTCGTATCCGGACATTGTGAATCAAGGACGTGTGGATGAGTGGTGATGAAAGGTTGGTGTAGATAACAAGTTTAAAAGAAGGAATGAGGTAGAATAAGGGCAATGCAGACGAGTGTCAAGTAGCTGAGGTCAATTGGGTTGGAGCAATGACGGGTTCCGGGCGGTGGACGCGAAAGCCTACGGCTGCCTCAAGGGCCAACCTTCGAGGTACTTGTGTTAAGTATGGATGCACCATACTAATTGCATGTACCTAACAGTTAACTTATTTTTCCAACAGTCTGTCAATGAATGTGAATTATTACATTGAATAGTGTTTCCTTGGAAGACAAGGACTTAAATCAGCCTTATATTCATTAGAAACTACTCAGAAAGTACAACTCTATACACGTACAAGACTTTGCGATGTAAACACGCATGAATATATATAAAACCACCGAATCTACTAGAATTTTATATAGTCAAACCACCTAAATAACGAGAATACATATGAAAAATATATAGACACAATGATTTTTTTGCATTCACAGTGCTTCGACCCCGAAGAGATCCTCGATTCGATGCCCAAGCTTCAAAGTAAATCCCCAACACCCCAAACGGAGTCCCAGTATATCCCCACCCAGATCAAGACCGTGAATTCTCCGACGCTTCCCATGACCAAAGAGTGCAGAAAGGGAGCCCACAAAATATCTAAAATGCAATGCCAAAAGCAGGGCAAACCCAACGCAAATGTGTCCATGCCTGCAGACAATAAACCAGAGATGGCCGGAACATTCAAAAATACATGCACCACACACCCCTACAAGGGGGCTTATTTCCCTCGAAAGATAACAAAACCATATAGCGCAAGATGGAAATCACAAATATGGAGGAAAAAACAGCTCCCACAACCAGAAGTGAGAACAAAGAACAAAAAAAAAAAAGACAAAAAACAAAAAAAAAACAAAAACAGACCAAAAACCCAACGATAAAAAAGCATCACGCAAAAAAGCACAGGGCGGCGAAGGCGAGAGAAAGAAATCCGAAAATCTTCGACAACGCTAACCCGCCTGCTCCTTCCAACCCGATGCACCAAAACCGCAGAATCCCTTATACAAATGCGTATCAACGAATATCAACCAACGCAGAAACCCGCCACAATGCAGGATTGCAATATGGACAACATAAGTGTGAGCGCCCAGTTCGTGAGTGGGGCGTGAAGTAGGTACAACTAGACCAATATTTAAGCGGGCGACTTGTTGGCACCGGAGCCGTTGCGACGAGAGTGGGGGTCATCGGACACCGTCAGACCACCAAGGCCACTCGACAAGAAGGCGAAGGGGTCACTGGCACCATCGGTACCGTAGAAGGCACCGTTCGAAGCACTGGTGGAGGGCACACCGTGATCCGCACCAGTGAAAGCGGCCTGAGTGGCTGGGTTGGCGAAGGAGGCGGCCGAGTGCGAGGTGGTGGAAGAGCCGTATCCCGAGTTCATCTGACCCATGGGAGGGTACGCACCGGGGGTGTTGTTACCCAAACCACCGGAGGGCAGAGCGTAGTTGTTGGGCGGGCCACCGAACTGCTGGCTGAAACCACCGAAACCACCGGCAGTGGAGGCGAACGGAGCAGGGGCAGGAGTGCTAGCCATCGAGTTGGGCCCCATATTGAATTGCGACGGTGGATCCATCGGTGACGGGAATGCCGAGTCTGCCACGACGGCAGCGCCCGAACGAGGGGCACCGCAGCGTAGGCAGTTGATGTTCTTCGCAAAGTTGTGATAGCCACAACCCTCAGAACCACACTTCCAGTCACCAGCGCGGAAGGGGACAACACCACCGTTACCACCCATACCACGCGAGTGACCACCACCCATACCGTGACCGCCACCATGGCCCATGTGAGGAGGCATCATTGATGGCGGGCCGTAGCCGTAGTTTCCGTAGTTCATTGGGTCGGGTGCGGCCGCCATGGCAGGGAACGAGCAGCGGAAGCATGCTGTGCGGCGCTGGAAGTTAGAGAAGCCGCAAGACGGGCAAGTCCAGTCACCAGGACGGGGGCGGTTCTTGGAGGGCGGGAAAGGAGTGAGGATCTCAGCGGCGCGGTCCAGAACCCGACTGGAAGAGGGAGATACCTCAATCGCCTTCTCGTTAAGCGCACGGCCGTTCATACACAGGCTCTCAGCAGCCTAGTAAACAGTTAGCAGGTGAAACATAAGGAGAAATCATAGAAAGTTCTGTATCATAGAACAAGAATAAAAACTCACCTCCTCGTGCGAAGAGAAGACGGCAAAGCCAGTGCCAGTGGGCTTGTGCTGGTCTGGTGTCCGCAGGGTCCAGAAGGCGATGGGACGACCACCGAACTGGGTGAACCAGCTCTCCAATTCAGACTGAGTGGTATCGTGGGGCAGGCCACTCAGGTGAAGGACCTTGCTCCGTTCCGCCAAAAAGGCCCGAACATCGGCATGAGCATCCATAGGACGAGTGAGGATCTCAGGGTGTTCCTGGGGCGGCTGCGACTTGCGGATCAAACCACGAAGCACACGGGCGAGAGTAACCGATTCCTCCATAGCACGGCGGGGGGAAGCGGGGGCCAAAGCTTGCAAGTGGAAAGGAAGGTTGTGCTTAATCGGGGCGGACGACTGCACGGGCTCGACCTCGAGGGCAGCGCAGATGTTGGAGAGTGAGCTGGGACCGAAAGGCAGCGACTCGGGGTGATGGGTTTGCCAGCGTTGATATTCAGTTCGCAGGTCGAAAGTGCGGGAATGCTGCAGGTATGCGGGCAGCACGACGGCCTTGTCGCGGGCCTCGCGGGGCAACTGCACCCGCAGATCCCACGAGTCCAACGTCACAAAAGCAAACTCGAGGTGTTTGCTGGTGAGGTGTTCCTGGGCGAAGGCGTCGAATCGAGAGATGGCATCCCGGAAAGTACCTGCGGAGCGAACGTGTTCCCATGTCAAAGTGGTCAAGCTCGCTTTAGATAATTGTCAGCCACAAATTAATTCCTAGCAAAACCCAATGTAAATCCAAGGTTGTTTTCAAGGCGATCTTACTGCAAAGCGGGGTGATTGGGGTATTGACGGGCTTGACGAGAACACTTTCACGGTGCAGCTAAACAATTGGGGAAAAAAAGGTGTCAGCTTTCGGGTTGGCCTCGGGAGTAAATTGAATGTTGGGTAGAAGGACGTTGGGGGGAACGGACTTCCTCGCAGGTCTTAGTGTCCAACAGGATCCATCCTAACTCAATGACCTCAGCCGAGTCTTTAGTGACATATACGCCATGCTCGTCACAGGTGGTTGCAACGTGGATAACGATGTATCGATCCAGCTTGGGGGTTGGTGCTGAAACGGCCGCCATCGCTGACTTGTCCGGTGCCAACGGAGCGGCAAGGGAATCCCGGGGGAAGATGGGGGGAAGATGTCTCTGCGGGAAAAGCAGGAGACAAAGACAAGGCCGGAGAAGAGGGTGGTAAGAATCGAAGAGAAAGCCCGGGGGAGGAGAGAAGGGAAAGGGGGGGGGGGAAGAAGAAAAGAGCCAACTCTCGGTGGAGTTTTGAGAGAAAATGAAAAGTTTCGGGGTTCACGGAGGGAGACGGAGATTATACAATTACAAAATGAATTATATAGATGTTATTCTTAAAGACAGTAAGAAATTAAATCCTCTTTATTTCTCTCTCTTCCATCGAAACTTCTATCCTTCAAATTCCCCTGGAAATTGTGTGTTCGGACTGGTCTTGACCGTGCAACCCCAACCGGGCCCAGATCCCTGTCTTAGTACGGCTTTTCGGATTTAGGGGAACGAGGAAGAGTAGCATTAATATAGTAGATATAATATTAATTAGCATCTCTGTCTTTCTAATGGCTAATGTTGTTGATTGGAGACTTCTAGAACTATTAGATACATGGCCCCATGTAGGATATCAAATAAGTAGTACACAAAAGGCAGAAGCAATTGCTAGGTATGACACATGTACGGAGTAGATATACAGTGAAACATAACCACAACTAAGACAAATATAGACAAGATACATAAACAAGATAGGGAAAATAGGGAAAATAGACATTCCAAATATCAAGTCTCTCTGCCGCTGTCAAAAATATATCATCACGTGGCCATCACGTGGATATATATTGAACATATTGAACATGCATGTATGAGGAAGAACTCGCATAATGGCATTCATGCAAAAGGTATTCCAAGAAAATCAGACACTGAAATTATGTACAGAAACCTAACCCCAAACCCCTAACTTCAACCAACGCCAACCAAACCTCGGAACAATCATCACTCATCACCCGTTTCTTCCTTGATTATCGTCCCCCGACTAGTATCATGATCATCTTCTTCATCTTCTTCCATAATACTGGGTTCAATGGAGACAATCGGGCGATTGGCAGTGGCAGAAGTAAGACGGCTATCACCCTCACCTTCGTCTTCCTCCATGATACTGGGCTCAACAGAGAAATGACGGCGGCTGTAACCACCAGTAGGGTCCACAGAGCGACGAACACTACCAGAGCGTACACTAGCTCCATCGTTGTCAGGTTCTTCGGTGCCTTCGCGGGGACGAGCACTAGCAGCGCGACCATCCTGGGCGACGGCAATGATCTTGAGGATAGCATTCTTGGCCTTGACGAGAGCATTTCGGCTAGAGGCTTCAGCGGCGAGACCCTCTTCAATGGTTTGGTCCAATAGCTCCTTAACCTCGGTCGCGAGGGCAGTGTTTTCGGGATCGATTTCGACACCCGTAGCACTGCGAATGCTAGTTCGGAATTGATCATCGCCTTCGGGGGCACGAGAGCTAGCTCGTGCGGGAACTGTGGGAGCAGCAAAGTAAAGCTTGCTGAGGAGGGAGAAGAGAAGCTTGCGTTCCTCACGTGAGCAGCGATTGGCGGCAGCGCTGACACCGAGAACACGCTCGAGAATCTCCTTAACTAGGGCGAGATGAACCCACCCACAAACGTTGGAGCTTGCAGCACCGCCAGCCAAAATTCGTTCACCGCCAAGGCCAACGACCCGGCGTTCGTCAGTCCATTCAGAAAGCATACCAATAACACCAGTCATGAGAGCCTTGACCTCGCGCTCGCCGACGCTTGGATCAATTTCTCCATCACTGTCTTCCTCGGCCTCGAGTGAGTAGTGCTCCTCCGCGGCATTCATTACAGCACGGATCACTGGTACGGCCACTCGGCGCATGTGCTGCGTGTTTTCCACGCGGGAATGGCAGTATACAGGGAAGAAATAAGCCAATGACTGTCGTAGTGCTGGGTTTTCACGAGTGCGTGGGTGGTAGAAGGAGACCACGAGGGACAACAACAAAGATTCAACAGCATTCTGATTGTGTTCCTGGATTGCGGGTGGGACATTCGGCCCAGAGGGAGTGAATGTGTTGGTGAGTAGCAGCTTGCAGAGAGCGGCGGCTGCCCCGGACTGTACGCTGTTGGGAGAGTTGGCACGCAGAGCTCGGGCGAAAACCTTGAGCAGAGGCTTCTGCATGGGAGGTGGCGTGACGGTCTCGCCATCAGCCTGGGTAACGGGAGCAAGTAGGGATGGGTGAGTCGTGATCATATCACAGAGGATTTGTAAAGCCGTGACCTGCAATGCCTCATGACCCTTACTATAACAGTGGATGAAGAGAGTCATATTTTCTTCGGCCAAATTCTGTGTAAATTCATCATTAGCGAGCCTCGTCTTTGATCAAAGGAGAATATACTAACCTTGTCAAGTAGACAGCATAGGCCCAAGCACAAGAGACCACGCTCTCTAATTGGGGCTTCGTGGCTGCGAACAGCGGGCACCACAAGATTATTCAGCATAGTAACCAGGTTCATGTTCTGCTGCAGGTGGCCCTGGACATTCTGCAACATGCACTGAGCAATATACAGACACTTCATGTTAACAACAATTTCGCGAACAATCTTAGCCTTGGCCTCTTCCTTATTGAAGGGAGTGACCTCCTCATCCCCCGGAGTTTCGGAGCGTCTGCTAGTATCATCGCTGATCTCAGACCTTGCAGAAACAAAGCTATCCTCTGTGGTGATGGTGTCGTGAACTTCAGCAATAGCCTCAAGAACAACACTGCAAAATTCGGCTTCAGCTGCAGTGTCAGGTCCGCAGACACACCGGAGTGTTTCAACGACAAGTTTCGTGCTCTCTTCCGGGAGTTCTGGCACGGCCAAAGTTTCTCGCAAGAGCGAGAACATCTTTCGTCGACCAACCTCGTCGCTGTAATCTAGAGTGATGGCAATGTGGAGCAATTGTTCTACAACGAATTCGTGCTCGACAGCGTCGTCATCGTTCGCTTCACCCGACTCTTTGGAGATCTTCTTTCGCCCCAAGAGATTAGTGATGTATTTGCCTAGGAAATAGGCCATCGCGGTGACCTCGGGCATCTTGTCGTCTGCTAGGCTGTCATATTTGCCTTCATTCTCCACGCGGCAGAAGTCATTGAAGGACCGGAGCAAGAACGCGGATTCACCGTTAAGATTCTCCCAGAAAGGCTCATCGAAGACAACAGCTTCACGGTAGTCCGCACGACCCTCCCAGAACCCGCGCATTGCCTCATGTGCAATTCCGCTTTCCATTCCAGAGTTAACAACATCAATTCTCTCCAAAAGTTCGAGTAGTGCGTTGATGTCGGGCGCGGAGCGTTGGCCAGTCGGCCCCTGATTCGGGTCATTGTTCGTGCCAGCGCAATCCTCAACCCATCTGTCGTAGAACAATTTCGCCGTAGCCTTGCGAACACTTTCATCACGATCGCGTAGACCCCATCGAAGGAGCTTTTCTCTCATTGATAGAGACAAATGACGGAAATCGCCCAAGGTAGGAAGGAGACGTGAGTACAATGCACGTCTGGTAGGGGCATCCAGATCACGAGCGCGCTCAAGAAGATAAGGAAGGGTCACCGGAGCGAGGGGGAGATTTGTGAGAAGTGTTTTGCGAACGTCGGCGCTCGTATCATTTTGCATAATTTCGATCAGCTTCTCAAGAAGAGCAGAGTTGTCGTCGTTGCCGTCATCTTCTCCATCGTCTCCCGCCAAACGTCCTAATCCTAGGACCGCCTGTACTCGGACGGAGGCCTCCTTATCACGGAGACGCCTTAGAAGACCCTGTCTTATCGTATGGTATAGCTCGTCGTCGATCGATTCCAGCGAGTTCACAATGTGGGCGGTAATTTGGGTTGCGCGGAAGCGCACCATCTTGTCCTTGGCGCTCATGACGGGTCCCATCAGAGCAATAAGACTCGATGTGAGGCGCGCGGTTGGTGTCTCGGGGTTGTGGTCCTCGTCTTCACCCGAAGCAAAAATCTCATTATCTTTCTCCGCAGCATGACCGAGGAAAGTACCCAAGAAGCGTAAAATTCGGTCTCCAACAGGCTCGCTCTTCTTAATTGTGAGAATCCGAAGCATGCAGCGGCCGACTTCCACGTTGAATTCCTTTTCGGCCTCCGTTTCCTCACCAGGAATCAATGCCTCCTCAGGCTCTTGGTCCTTTCCCTTATTATTCTTCTTTGGTGAGATACCACAGCAAAACTCTTGAAGCTTGCGCAGGCGCACAACGAGCTTTCGGTGGCCGGTAGTCGAGCGCTGGGCATCCGCAAAGAGCAAACACACATCGCGACGCAAAGTGGGGGATGATGCTGGCTCTGTAGGTTCTTCGGGGATCGCAAACGACGGAGTAACGGAGCCAGCACGCCCAGACGCAGAGGGCTGTGCTGACGACCTGCGTGTCGTCGCAGATGTCGAACGGGCGGCGACTCTGCCAGGCATTGTTGTGTTGTTGTTAAGCGTTGATTATTCAGAGGCGAAAAGCATCGCAGACTGCGGGACCGATCAAAGGAGTGGAGGCCTTGGCGGTAAACAAACAGCCCAAAACGGGTGGACGATAGCCGATAAGGGTAGTAGATGCACGTGAGCTGACTAATGCCGACCATCGGAGGTGCGGGAGCTCGTCATTCCCCGAGGGTCGATGGGATCATTTGTTCCCGCATTGCAAGTCAATTTAGGATGTTTCGTCAAAGTGTCCGGCGATTTGCCACTACGGCAGCTCGTGCTGCTGCGGAGGGGTCCACTGCATACTGCACCCGGGTGTCAACTGCCCAGGGCGTTGTCAATGGATTGACCGAGGGTATGTCTAGCTCCGAGCACCCTTGCATACACTAGTAAGCTGACTTGGATACTGCAGCGATTGGAAACACCCCGCTCATCCGATTGAAGAAGCTCTCTGAGCAGACCGGCTGCAATGTTCTTGGCAAGGCAGAATTCCAGAACCCCGGAGGTAGCGTGAAAGACCGCGCAGCGCTCTTCGTAGTCAAAGATGCGGAGGAGAAGGGACTCTTGAAACCCGGTGGTACCGTGGTTGAAGGAACAGCTGGAAACACCGGAATTGGGCTGGCGCATGTGTGCCGGTCGAAGGGCTACAAGCTAGTGATCTATATGCCCAACACTCAGTCTCAGGGCAAGATTGACTTGCTCCGTCTGCTGGGTGCGGAAGTATACCCAGTACCCGCAGTGGCCTTTGACAACCCCCAAAACTACAACCACCAGGCGCGCCGACACGCCGAGTCATTGGACAACGCAGTCTGGACCAACCAGTTCGACAATGTTGCCAACCGTCAAGCACACATCGACACTACCGGGCCCGAGATCTGGGCACAGACCGAGGGCAAGATCGACGCCTTTACTTGCGCCACCGGAACCGGAGGTACCCTGGCTGGTACCACCCGCTACCTGAAGACTGTCAGCGATGGACGTGTCAAGAGCTTCCTCGCCGATCCTCCGGGCAGTGTTCTCCACAGCTACATCCAAAGTGGTGGTACATTGATCGACCGCTCTGGCAGCAGTATCACTGAGGGTATTGGCCAGGGCCGTGTGACTGATAATCTTCAGCCCGATATTGACTTGCTGGATGGCTCTGTGAATATCAGTGACGAGAAGACCATCGAGATGGTTTACCGCTGTTTAGATGAGGAGGGTCTGTACCTTGGTGCTAGTTCCGCGATGAACGTGGTGGCCGCCAAGGAGGTTGCCGAGAAGTTGGGCAAGGGTAACACTGTTGTTACTATCCTCTGTGACGGTGCTTATCGGTATGCGGATCGTTTGTTCTCCAGCACCTGGCTCGAGAGCAAGAACCTGCGTGCTTCCATTCCCAAGCACCTGGAGAAGTATATTGTATTGCCTTAGGACTGTATATAAATTGAACAAACTGTATTCTCGTCCAAGCTTTGGAACTCTAAAAGGAATCAATGGGATGTGCGTATATATATAGTGCTTGAGTACTGATTATGTTAAGTTTGCGCTTGAGACGGACATGGATACCGTCTAGTAGAGAAGGTCGCGTGGTTTCAACACAAGTCGGATCTGAACATGAGCTATGGTTTCAAAATTTAGTATATAATATGAGCATAAAATAATTTGGTATCAATTGTGAGAGGTGAGTCTCAAAAGGCCAGTGGTGTATGTATGTCCACGCTTGGTATTGTACAAAAGAGTAAAGAGTCTGACCCAGAAGGATCAAATATGGAGTGAACCACCATGACGAGGCCATGCAATGTAGGCGTCAAAAGAGACATGCAACGCAGGGGAGACAGGCCAGAAAAGCCATGCTCCCAGCAAAATAGATAAGAACAACCGAAACGCCCGCAATGCTTCCGTTCTATTCCAGAACGCCAGATGCCGTAGAAATGTACAGGTCGAAAAGCGCAACCAGGTAAGGCCGCCTGGCAACCAAAGAGCCGGACGGAACAAGGTCTTGCTTTCAAGTTGGATCCGAATGGATCGTTTACTCATCACCGGGCATTCTCATGTAGGCATCAATAGCCGCACTGAACGCCGCGAAACCAGCGCAACCGAAGGCAGCAGCCTGGGGACCAGCCTTTGCGCCGAGAATACCACCGGTGACACAACCAGCGGCAACGCTGTTGGTAAGATCGTTCTTTGCGCGGAGGCCTTCGATGCAGCACTCGGTGCCAGAGTAGAGCGCACCGACGATACCGAAGTTCTTAGCAGAGGACCAGGAGCGGGCGCCCATATCCTTAAAACCGCGGCGGACTTGTTCGCGCCAGGGGAGGTCGGCGATGGCGCGGCCCTGGGGTGTGAAAGTCGAGTCGTAGGACATCTAGAGCGGGAAGATGTTAGATATGCAACTTCGACATCGATTATTCAATTATCAACTTACACTGGCCATGAAGAGACCGAAAGCACCACCAAGACCGAAACCCATGGTACCCGAAATGACTGTCTTGATAGGGCAAGACTCCATACCACGTTGCATCTATACCGAGGTTCATTAGAATTGGATGAAATACAAGTCATAATCGAGGACGAACCATCTTGACCATAGCTTGTTCTTGCTCATTCATTCCCTGCGTGCCTGGGTTGCCTCCTAGGGAGGTCATCGGGATTGCGGTCCCTGTTGTACCTGGAAAGGCCATGTTGAAAGTTGACGCGGGTGAGGTTTAGATTAAATATGGTCGTATATCGTACTCGCTGGATTAGATCCAAGCCGGCCTGAATGATCAATCCACTGGACCTCGACGAGAAAGGAAATCGCGTGATCAAGTAAAATATAGAACGCGGAGATCTTGCGGAGGCGACTAACTGAACCGCAAATTTATTTTACGGGAAGCTAGAAAAGCCTAAAGCGTAGTCATGCACGTGATATCCCGGCTCCGCAAAATCATCGTGCCGTTATCGGGACAACACTGTATGGATGGAGGAACAACATTGAACAAATAGCCTTGGAAGATTGGAAGAGCTGTTGTTCAGGGTGAATCCCTACGAACATATGCAATAAAAAAAATGGAAACTCGTTGTATTCATGAACCTAAAGAACCAAAAATAGCATTTATCGTGATCAAATCAACTTGTATTTCAACAAATCATGAAAGTAAATTGAAGCCTGCACAAACTTCAAAAGTAGCAAAGGATAGGCAATGTATTGACAAGAGAAGAAGAAGCAACGCTCTCGTATGGTATAGTTTGAAGGTCGTAGCCCTACATAATTCTTGAGGTAGGGCCGAAGAAGAGGTAGCAAGTATTTACATGAAAGGAAAGAAAGAACCCTCTTAGTCCTTCTTGCTGTCCTTGCGAGTGAGCGAAGAAGAGGCAGTTCGCTCTGAAGAAGGCGACAGCGAGCGCTCCCATTCTGCCATCAGATTGGAAGCAGTCCGTTGAAGCTTCGATGGAGCAAGCTTGGTAATTGCAGGCCAGGGAATGCCCTCAGAGACACTAGGATCTAGTGCAGAGGAAGCCGGATTCAAATCGCCAAAGCTAGGAGCGTGGTCAGCGCATAACGAGGTTGTCATAGATGAAGTCAGAAAAGGTCGAACGGTACCTAGCGCTGGTTCGAGGGCTGCTACCCTGTGTGGTGGGAGACTGATCATGTTTGGATGCAACTGTTGATCGGCTCGATGAGGGCGTGTGCGTCTTCTGCGCGGATAGGGGCGTGTCCCAGCTATCCCAGTTGTCGAGATCTTCATCCTGCGCATCGATTGAATTACTGGAGCGGTGGCCGCGGTGTTCGGCTTCGTTCGCCTCGTTTCGGTTGACGGCTTTCTTGTCGGAGGGGGTGCGCGGAGCGTTCGGAGACTTCTGAGCGGGTGTATCAATGCCGAATTCGTTCCAGAAAGATGTGGAAATTTCCGCCGGCTTGGTGTCTTTACCAGTTTTTGTCTCGGCCGCTGGCCCCCTCCCCCGCGAAGACGACGACGACGATCGTGATAGCTTGCCGTCCGCTAGCAGCCGTTCGCGACTCCGGGAACCCGCTAAGGAATCCCGCTTGCGACCATTTGGTGGTGCCAATGAGTTGGATGGTGAGGTTCGTGTTTGTGTGCCGCTGATTCCTTCCTCGCCCACCGTAGCTTGTCGGATATCTTCCAAAAATGTCCATAGACCCTCGCGGAGATCAGATGCCATTTGCTTGCCTGTGCGCACCAAGGCCTCTCGCGAAGGGGGAGGAAGAGTCTTCTGCCACTGTGCGAGTAGATGTTCTGGTACTTGGCTCTCGTCTAGTTGTGCACTCATCAAAGCTGCATTATTGCGGTCGACCGATGGCAATGTCGCAGACCGCGGAGTGCGACCCACGCGTTCACTGGCCGCATCTGAGAAACCTGGTTCTCCGCGGGAAGAAATACTGGGACCCGAAACTGGCGACAAGAGAGACAAAGTGCGTGTATGTGTGCCGTGAAACACTCGCCGACCATTACTCCCAATCTTGGTTCCTGGTGGGGTGGCGACAGCAGCACGCACGCTAGACCGTCTGCCTAGATCCCGGCTCATCCGTTCTTGTGAGACTGTGGAACTCGTAACTGAGCTTATGCTCTGTTCCCGGCGGTGTGAACTCGGAACGTCGGGTGTTGAGAAATCAGGCGACCGGAGGGGGACAAGCGGCTCCGCATGGTTGATCTCCGCCCGCTTCCTAGACTTTTCGGACAGTGCCCATTGCTTCTTAATTGTCACTAGGTCTGCCTCGGCCCGAGTGAGCTCCTCGCGAAGCTCCATGACCTTCCGCTCCTGGGAGGCGATGGCCCGCAGGAAGTCATAGCCATCATCCGGGACATCAAATGCCATAGGTGTTCCCGGAGGCTGAGCGGGAGAGGGGCGAGTTGAGGACTGTGTGACTGGAGTTATGGGGCCGGGTGAGGTGACGTTGTTATCGGGTGTCTCAGGTTCGTTCAGATTGATGGGGAAGTTCAAGGTGAGGCGTTTGGCATGACGGGCGGTCTTGACATGAGGTAGTGATGATATTCTTTTCTGGGCCAGAGAGGATGAACGTGAGAGATTGGAATGGGAGAACTGCTCGGAAGCAGAGTCCGGTTGTGGTTGTGGCACAGTGGAATTCTGGTTATCCGGAAATGGACCGTGGACGAGGCTCTCCGCTCCCGGAAGGCTCTCCATTTTGGACCAGCCAGTAGGAGAGATCAAGGTATTTCAAAAATTCATAGAAAAACAAAACAAAACAAAAAGAAGCAATAACAATAACAAGAACAAGAACAGTAACAGAGGAGAGTTGAGAAGGGGAGAAAATAATAGCTCTGACGAAGTCTCCTGAGTCCAGCCCACAGCGGGTCCCACGCGAGTCTACGGGCTGTGTTTCAGGGGGGAGTTATATTAGCGTCTTATTAAGCCCGTTTCGTGGAGGTCTTGGCATCTAGGTCTTTAGGTATAGATCGACATATGGGAAATTATGTTGTATGTGTTGTATATAGAGTCATGATCTATTCCTGTAGCCTTCTACGGAGTAGTAAGCTTGTGCTTTTGCCAAGGATGGCAACTTACACCAGTTGACTGGTTGCAAAAGGCGACTTCATCGATAACTATGGGAATGTTATATACCTATATACTTGTGTACATATGTACGTAGTTAGGTAGTAAGTACATGTAGGGAAGTACATAACTAAGATTGGAAAGAACAACCTAACAGGGTGCTTTGTTCTACTTCAAGGCAGGTGCAATCAAGTCAGACAGAATAGGAAAGTAGTCAAGTACCCATTCCAGGAAGGTACGTTAGCTGAGGGTATAAAATGGGACCATTCCTCCTCTTCTCTTCTTCTTCTCTTCCTCTCAGCCCTCTCGACCACCATCTCCGTAGCCCCCCACGAGACAGTGCGGGCGGAGGGCCGTGCATCACCTATACATATAGACATCAACATTACCAAGGTTGTTGAGGTCCATATAGGTCCACACCAAAATCAAACCGGGCTTTCTCGTGGAAGTTCTTTGACAAAGTCGTGGCTGAGCATTTGGGCTCCATAGCTACTTGACGAGTCCCACGGAATACATGGGGGGGTGTTGAAAATCACTCCCTCTTTTAATTGTATCTGATTACGCAAATAGATTGCAACTTCCAGTCAGATGTCTAGACTAGTGTATAGCTAGTGAGAGCCTGAGTACAGCAGATGGGGCACATCGCTGCGAGATACCGAATGTTGTGGGGTCCTCGGGCAAAAGGAGACTTCGGGAGGTGTTTAAGCTTATCTTTAGCGGCTGCACACTACCTAAGAATTGGTACGGTAATCCATGGATTGTTTATTTCTCCATTTACAGTAAAAGATGGCCTCTTTGCCTTACAAAAACGAAGTCAATACGCATCTAGTGATGAGGAAGCGATAAAAGAAAAAGACCCGAGATATAAATAGACGTGAATATGCAGGGGTGACCCGTCATCCGTCACTCAACCGCACCTACTCCGTAGCCAAGCGCGCATTCGCCAACTACCGCGTCTTCGTCATGAACTGGAGAGCGTGTGGTCTGCGTATTCGCTCCAATTTCAGCATTATCCATAGATCTAAGATTTCTTCCCAACTGACCATTTCCGCGTACCGGCTGATCTCCCCTTTTGACCAAAGAAAAGCCTGGTCGCGTCAATACTCATCACAATGGACGTCCAACCCGAGAGTCTTCCCAGTCTTTGATCTCGGGCTGCTGGATTCGTCTCTTAAGATTGAGGATGAGCTTGCGGTGGGATATGAGCCCAACGAGACATACACGTATCCCGCCGAGGAGGAAGAAACCCTGAATGACAGGTACCGAATTATGCACAAAATCGGCTATGGGCCCACGGCGACTGTTTGGTATGCTGTTGATCTAGTGTAAGTGTGTCATTTGAGCCGAACGATACTGCTCTAATTCTTAGTCAACAATAGGGAGCCTAGAATGGTTGTTTTAAAGATCTATGTCGTGGACCACATGCTCAAGACTTATGGGCGTGTCCACCCGCCAAAAACATACCAGCAAAGCGAGTGTCCTCTTCACGAAGTTAGCGATCGTTTTCCCATCAAGGGTCCTCGCGGCCCTCATATTTGTGTTGTTCACGAGGCACCCTCACTAGACCCAGAACAGATGCATTCGGGTGACAAGATGGATCTCGAGTCGATGAGATCTACTATGAAACAAATGCTCATAATGATGGATTTTCTACACACCGATTGTTACCTAACTGCCCGTATCGTCCCTCGACATCGTTTTTGAAGGATGAATGACTGATTCCAGAGTAGGCATCATGCCAAACGCAACATTCAACGTTGATTCCGGCGACAGGCGAGTTGCTGGACCTAGCAATGACGAGCTTATCACCCCAATGATACTCCCCGGCGATGGCGTTCCCCTCCGTTTGGACTTCCCTGACGAAGACATGTCCGGTATCGAGGAAAAGCATTGCAGGCCTCCTGAACAGGTTCTGAAATCGAAATCGGATCACAGGGCAGACATCTGGGCTACTGCCATTGTTGTGAGTATTTTAATTTGAGACACAAGAAAGAAGCTTACATAGTTTATCTAGGCATGGAATTATACCATTTCCCAAGGGCTCATCGACGGACGAAACTCAGACGGAGCCTTTGATGACAGGGCCCACATCGCAGAGCTGGTTTCTCTAATTGGCCCTCCTGCACCAGGGTTCCGCGAGAAGATGCGACTAGGCTCCATGTTCTGGGACGAAGAAGGAAATTGGACGGGTCAAGCTCCCATACCAGATCGAAGTTTCGAGAGCCTAGCGGCTGGCAATGTCGACAGCGAGGATGTGGAAGGCTTCTTGCAATGGATGCGAAAAGCGCTACAATGGGACCCCGATCATCGACCAACGGCTCTAGGTCTCTTGCGTCATGAGTGGATGTCCCAGAAGACAAAGGCTATGGAGGGAGAACGTAAGCATGTATCCGACGAGAACACTCAAGTCTAGTCTTTTTTTCTTGTATGCCATCTATGGCCCTGTATAAGTATATTTACATATTATAGAAGCTCCACTCGGTCAAACTCCACTCAATTGAAGGCCCGTTGAACTACAAGTTGATACTGAAAGCCGTTTGTTAGAATCCCATATTCAGCACCAGAAACTAGCTTCCTAAATAATTCAGATCTCTTCACACATGCACTTTGACGTCTCCCACTCAGTAGACCTCCTTTGACGGTACTATCATGAACAAAATGACATTTTCGGTGTGAAGCTGGAGGGCATCAACAAGCCGTGTTCCTTGTTTGCTCTTTCAGAACCAAGGTCGCACCCATCTATCCAACAGACTGGGTTCCTCGATCTCCTCGCTAGGTCCCTCTGCCAACAATTTCCTGACGCTAACAATGAACGCTTCCTTGGTTAGGGCCTCGCATTCTAGCCAATGTTTGCATTCCCCAACCTTCTCCAGCTCCTTGTAATACAATTCCCGCTCGCCCGGCTTCTTTGCTAGAAGTTCTATCGACTCTTCCTGATCCAGAATCTCATCTATCTGTTCTTCCCATTCTTCGACACCCACGTTTTGCTGTAGCTGAAAGCAAGGGAAAGTAGACGAGCCAAAAAACCCATTAGACACAAGCATATGGAGCCACATGGCACCCGATTCCTCGGACCATGTAACGAGGTTGGAAAATTCTTTCTGAGATTCTGGTATTTTTCCCTCCTCTTCATCCAAGATGCGCTTGAAATTTTCAAGATGTTTGAAATAACGGGTTGCTACCTTGGGAGGCTCTCCATTCACAACATCCCAATTATCATCGGTGGGCCGATCGAAAAGAAGCCACCAAGGTGCTGAAGCGAATAACTGGGCTGGACCTGCATAAACCCATTCCAAGTCCACCACTCCCACAATTGTGAGATCATCATGACTCCTGACAATCATATTTGATGGGCCTTGATCGTAGTCTTTTTTCACTATCTCGGGTATCATAAATTCCAGAATCTTCAGCGAGGCGAGATTCGACTCCCCCTCCTCCTCCTCAAGGACTGAATTAGGCTGGTCTCGAAACTGTTGTTGGTCTTGGTGGATGGTATGGTGAAAATACTCGCTAGTCGTCGAAAACCCCTCGGTTCGGTCACCTGAGTTAGTTGAATTAGTAGTGGAAGTGTAATCACCCGATGATAGATAAACCAACCAAAGGTATTCACTCCTCCAGTATGTAGAATATCGTGCACTTTCCTCGTGAGCGGGCGTATAGGAGTAGGAAAACCAGTCACTGGCGTAGGTAGACTTCCAATATGTGGAAGGTCGATGGCGAAGAGTTGTAGCATGAAATTGGCTATCTATCTGTGGATAAATTCGACATCGCGATCCGGAATGTCTTCCTGAAGTATCTCTAATTCCTTCCCCAAAATTTGTCTGCAAGATAAATACCCTCAATGAATTCCATCAATATGAACGGGCCAAGTCCAAGGGGATTGGCCTTGGCAAGACCCCAAGCGTGAACTTTTGGAACAGGTATAGTGATTTTCTTTCGGGTCAAATCAATAGCCTCTAATTCCATGACCGCTTTTTCGTCGGCGCAATCAGAAGAAACGCCGCTAACGAGAGGAAAACGAAGCACATATGCAGTTCCATCCTCGGAGAACAATTTTTGGCAGTGGTTGTAGGAGCCCTTCATAGCCCAGCTAGCTAAATGACAAGATGCTTGGCCTGGAAGCAATGTTGTGACCCAAGTAGAAAGCGTCCCATCTTTACGGGCTTGATCGATTCTGCGTATCCATACCTCCTCTTCAACTTTACCCAGGATATCTAGGGATTGGTTGCAGTTCATGATGGCGTAAAGTGACCACTGAGCTAATGAGCGCGGTGTATGACTATGAAACGTTGGGATTTAAAACAATCGCCGAAGGTGGAGTTGAACAAGAGACATTTCGAAACAACAGGTCCACGGGTTCTGTCTTCAATTTGTAGGCGCGGCAACTTGGTCACAGCTTAGATTGCTCAAAGTATGAAGCCAACTGCATACGTATACACTAGTAGTAGTATTGCATGGGTTCTTCCTTTGTGGGTTTCAAAAGCCAAGAGCCAGGTTGACGCCCAAAGTAAAGAAATCCTATATCTCCTACGTACATATACGCTAGTATCCTTTTATGAGGATGAATCCTTTATTTCTTTCAAAAGCCACGGAGCCGATTGATTCTTTGAATATGCAACTCGAAAGAAATGTAGGGAGACAATTATAACGTTAGACATCTATCAATGAATTGATTATTGGGGTTCCTACATTTGTGGTACATTGTTTAGAGTAAGCTTGTAGAAATGTAGATATACGCTGGAGTTCAGGGCTGCCCAGGTGCCTTTATTTTAAATTCGACGTACAAAGATATAACCAGCGAATCAGCTTGCGGATCCACTTGGTTTCTCAGCATCATTGGTCTAGTGGTAGAATTCGTCGTTGCCATCGACGAGGCCCGTGTTCGATTCACGGATGATGCACAACAATTTCTTTTTTTTGTATTTTGTTTTTGTATCCTTGGTAGGACCGAATGGATGATAGCGTGTAAAGCTCTAGTACCCAAAATTTTACGTCAGATTAAACCAGTAGTGATTCAACTACTCCGTAGGCTCCAAGGAAGTTAGATATATTGATCATTTCAATAAGTATTACAATTACAGACAACATGTATTCCATTCATATGTTATCACCATCATCAATGCACTAGACCCTGTGATCATGTGGACAGGATCCTCAGAGCCAAAACTATCTCCGGTAATATTCCGTAACTTCCATATTATTCTTTGAATACAATCCAAAATCAACCATGCGCTACTCTTCCCAGAATCCAAATCTGTATTTTATATCAGGACCGGTGAATGGGACACAGGCGAATTAGAGGGGAATGCACATCGGTGTGATCATATGTTATATGTTTGAAGACAAGATTAAAAGTAGAATCTCCGGGGAACATCTAAAAATCTCAAGAGCATACCATATTATGACTTGGATGTGGTCCCTGCGACAATTGGGTTCCGCTAGGATAACAAGGGATCTTTTGTCAAGAATTCTCAACTACTGTCCGTGTATTAATTGCTGCCAGAGACCAAAGCATCGATCTATACAGGGGTGCACTGACTTGCATATTTCTTTTTTTGAGCTACCCTTTCGAGTGGGAATGTCGTTGTTGGGTTCCTCCTGCGTCTTCTCTTAGACATACGGCCGGTAAGGTCCATCTGGTCAAAACCTGCGGTTCCCGTGCTAGTAATAGCATTATAGAAAGCCGTGATATCTTCATGGCTCCTGGAATTTGTGCTAGACATAGGTATTGTGTGGTGTGGGGGTGAAGAAATCCGATGAAGGAGTTTTTGCAAGTTGTGAAAGTTGAGCTGTATTTCTTCAACTTATTCTTCAACCCCATCACTTAAATAGTAGCCGTAGTCTCTAGATGCTGTCTCACGAGCGAGAGATCCATCTCTTCCCTCTAGCTCTCAAGACTACTACCCGAAGGCCCTTTGTCGACTCTGATCATCGTTGGTTTTAAGTTTGGCCTGGAACATTTCCTTTCCCTGGTCCGATGGCGAGAGAAAGAGGAAACCCTGGGTGGAAGGGGTGAAAGGTAATAGATGTACGGTAATAGACGAAAGAGCCGGTCATGTAGTGTCATATACCTTGTTTCCCATGCAATATGAAACAATATTTCCCCAGTTCGATCTACCTAGCTAAATCTTCAAAGAACCCAATCATTATCATCTCGCAAAGCAGCAGGACAGATCAATCTTTGTTAGATTGGATTGGACATGTTCAGCTAATTTGGAGAAAATTCGGCGCATAGCTTATCCACTAAGACCTACATATACCAGACCGTCGGAGAGATTGAATATTATCCTAGATGTGAAGGGCGGCTGATCTTGGTCGGCAGGCGAAGAACACGGGTGGGAATGTTGACACAATTGCATGGTTTCGGAGCCCCAAAGCTCTTGGGGTGACTTCGGTTAACAGGAGGAAGAGTAGCAAACATACTTTGTAGTTGAGTTATAAAATGCTCCAGTGTTTCAGCTCCAAGTTCCTACCCTAGTCGAGATCCATGGATGTCAGTGAGCCATGGATATTCTAAGGATATTCCAAGGATACAGGTGGAGACTGTTCTAGGGAAAGACCCACCTTCTTAATTAGGCCATATATACATGTAGGTAAACACCTATATTGGTGTCTCTTGGGAATTGGCAACTACACATATGGAGTTGCAATCATTTTATAATAGGGAGATTATTAGGTATGTAAATGTAAGTTTCCATATATATGTACCTGGTTCGTACTGAGATTGAAAGCCATGGGGTTCCTTTTTTTTTCTGGAAGTGTATTTTATGCTTATTTTCACATCCATAAATCTGGCAGAAGATACATCACACCGCTAGTTGCAGTTGCAGCGCCTGATACATCGCCCTACTATATGCTTCGCTGAATTCCAACTAAACCTGTCCCCAGTCCCAAAATTCCACATCTCATCACACTCTGTGTATCTTTCCACCAAGTATACGTCATGACAACATGGAAACCCTCAATTGAAAAACAGAAATCGAAGGTGACAACCAGGTACCAAAGATCAACTGGACCGCTCTCCAAGAATTTGCCATCAACTTGAAAAACAACAAGATCGAGAGATCAACAACCAAAACCTGTCACATCCCCCCAATATACAATATGGGTGGCCTCCATCTAGCCAGAATACTTGAATTTGACGACGGCACGAAATGGGTAGCACGGATTCAACAGCACAAACTCACCAGCGAACTCGAGAAACGACTTCTCCATGAAATCCACACACTCTCCATCCTCCACGAACAAACAGACGTCCCCGTCCCGGAAGTCTACGGCTACGAGACCAACCCAGACGTTATCGGTCGTGCATTCATGATAATGGAGTTCATTCCCGGAAACACAGGAACGGACTTTACGGGGCCGGGTAGTGTACATATACCTCCTCAATTCAAAGCCAAGTTCTACCACGAAATAGCACGCATCCATGCAAGTATCGCAAATTTGAGAGCCACCGTATTCCCCGCCCGTCTAACAAGCAAACCAGGCAGCCATGTCAACAATCCGGTTCCCGAAAATCGGCATGGTCGCCAAGCGCAACGATGGCACATACGAAATTGAAGCAATACCAGGTCTAGGAGGACCGTTCGACACAGCAACTGAGTATTTTGCAGCATGGGGGGAGCACACCAAATTCCCGGAATCAGAAATATGGATGAGAGATCATCTACCGGAAGAATATGCGGATGAGATCATCGCCTCGACGGGTGATTACCCACGACGGATCAAAGAGCAGAGATTCGAAATCACAGTTCGAAATGAGGGGCCTTTCCCACTGAGACATACCGATTTCCTGCATAGCAATATCATTGTCGATGCCGAGTTTAATGTACTGTCTATTATTGACTGGGAAAATGCAGGCACGGTTCCCTGGGAGAGGGTGGAATTCCCGACATTTCTTATAAAGCTTCCTCCTGCACTGGATTTTCCGTGGAAATATGGTGCCGATGGGAAACCGCTGGATGATGATAGAAGGAAGGTCTGGGAGGAACGAGAGAGGTATGTGCGAAGCGTTGTAGAGGCCGAGAAACTGATGGGGTATGATGATGGCCTGTCTTCAATGCTGGGATCATTGTATTATCAAAATTTGTCCGGTTGTTTTACACGCTATGAGGAAGGGAAGCTTGGTGCTTATTGTAGAGTGCTGGATGAGTTTACACCGGATAAATCTATCCGACAACGTATAGAAAAAGGTAGTGAGAGTACGAGGACTAGTGAATAGTGAAGGTTTCCTTCACCTCAGTCTTTGAGGTACAGATATATTGAAGAAAAGTACGAAGCGATGCAAAAATCAAGACATTTATCACATTTCAGACATAGTATGTTCTAGTACTCCTGGAAAATACCTAGAAAAAAAATCACACAAAAGACCAAGGGCCAATAGACAAAGACAGAAGCACAGGCAGCATTCTGTCGAAAAAAAGAGAGTACAGAAGAAAGCGCAAAAAGATTACACCAGATCATTAGTAACTCCGGGACCAGTCCCACCAGAGTAAGTGACAGTAAAGAACGAACGGACACCAAGGATGCAGCCAATGGCAAAGAGTTGTACAAGTGTGAGAACGCCAAATTGGGTCTATACAGCGAATGGAAGAAAGAGTAGTAGGATGTGTTGAGGTTGATGTTGGAAGCTTGAGGATGGTTGAAGGGTGACTAGACGCCACCCCAGCGGTTGCGGAGACCCTCTGACCATCGCTGGTAGAGGACGTCGGAGAGTTGTTTGGTGTGCTCCATACCGGGTGCAGCTTGAGCGGGGACGGATGGCGGTGACTGGGGTTGGGGTTCGGGGACGTAGGATTGGCGACGACGGTGGCTTTTGAGGTGTGGGTTGTTTTGGGCCAGCACGAGGCGGGGTCGCGAGGGGGAATCGGGTTGTGTGGATGGGAGGAGAGTAGAGAGGCGGGCGTCTGCTTGGAGCTTCTCGTTCATGATCCTGACGATGTGGTAGAGGCCTTCGGGATCGACCATTTCCAGGTCGCTCCACGCTTCAGCGAGTCTGGAGATTGCCTCCCGTTTATCGCCATCTCCAGTTGTTGACAGGACTTCCTGGCAGGACATTCCAACTGCCTTGCTATATGCACGTCGTCCAATCTGGGCCTCCTTGCTAGAAGTGTCGGTGGGGGTGGACACCATCTTCGGGCTCTGATTTTCATCAAATACCTGCTTGGCTGGGTTCAGATCGGTGGGGACTTTGTCTGATACCCGGCGGAACTGTCTAACCGTAGACGGGCTGTTGCCATAGCTTAAATCCAGACCAAGGGGTTGTTTCACGCCACTAGAGTGACGCTTGGTGTTTGCCCGTCTGACAGACGGAGATCGGTCGGTAGGGACTCGGCGGACGGTGGAGTTTGCTTGATGCTTAGGCGGCGGTGGAGGTGCACTGATATGCATGTCTTCGAGCATCTGGGCTGGATCAGGTGTGTTTTCGTCCTCCTCGTCGAATGTCATCCAATCTGTGCCCTTGGGCTTCCACATTGGAGGAGCCTTGACTGTGTCAAAGACCCAATCGTCCTCATCAAGATCATCGGGCCTGGTCATAGTGTTGAGAGACTCGGCGTAGTATTTCATGTCTCTCGCCTCACCACGGCCACCATCCCAGTCCTGCTTGCGATGAATCAGTTCTTGGAGTGACTCAACCTTGCCCGCGTTCCGGATGAATTTGTGTCTCAGGAGCTCCTTTGCGCTGGGACGAAGATCCGGGTCCTTTGTTAAACACTGTGCAACGAAGTCTTTGAATGTGTTGCTGTACTCGTGGCCTTCAAGGCGAGGGGCGGGGTTCTTCGGAATCAGGAACAGGACCTTCATCGGGTGTGTGCTGGCATGCGGGGGTTCTCCGTTGATCATCTCGATTGCTGTGATACCTAAGGACCAGATGTCTGCCTTGAAGTCGTATCCAGCCTGCTGGATGACCTCCGGTGCCATCCAGAATGGAGTTCCGACGAATGTGTTGCGCTGCGACTTGATGTTGACCAGCTGTGCGGCCACACCAAAGTCCGCCAGCTTCACCTTTCCGGACTGAGAAAGGAGAACATTGGCGGCTTTGACGTCACGGTGGATTTTGCCTTCATTGTGCAGATAATCCAGTCCCAGGAGGAGTTCTCTGCAGACGATGGCGACATGGGCTTCGTCAAAACATCCAGGTTTTAACTAGGACGGTTAGTGATGTGCCTCATGATAAAAATAGCAGCGAAAAACGTACCAAATCCAAACAGGAGCCACCTCCGAGGTATTCCATAACAATCCATAGTTTGTGCCCCTTAAGGAAACTGGCCTTGTATTGTGTAACGTAGGGGCTAGCGCAGGTAGCCAAAACAGAAATCTCCTGTTGAATTTCCTGAATATCGTCCTCGCTGGACTCGAGATCGATCTGAAAAAGCGGTCAACAATCGAACGAAAGGTGGAAAATTGAAACTCGAAGGTCGAAATCGGTGAAAGCGTACGTGTTTAATGGCCACAATCTCTCCGTCTGTCCTGTCAATGGCCTTGTAAACGACTCCGAAACTACCACCTGCAAACGGAGAACACAGTTAGCCGACGGAAATGCAACCAAAAAAAAAAAAATAACAGAGCTTTGGTCAACTCACTCCCTAACTCCTCCATCACCTGGTAATGGCTTGCCATGTCGTCCATTGTGCAGTAATTTAGCCCAGCTAGCTACTCCGGTCAGACAGGGAATGTCGACAGGGCTCATCCAAGTAATGAATGAATAGCTCGGGACTTGGGAGAGGTCAAGACGAGAGTAAAGAGGCTATCGGGGGTGGCGGGCAAGGGGTGGAGCATAAATCCCCAAACAAGCTCCGTCTCACATGGCAACGGATGGCCTTAGGCATCAGCTGGGGTATATCTGCAAGGGGTCCACTCAGCTGATCGGATTTACCTCGAATAGAGCTTGGGAAGATTATCATTTACTTCTTTTACTTGGAGATTGTGCATTGTACATGCATTGTACATGCATGTACATAATTTAATTCCAAGGTTATTACTTGCTGTCGGTAAACGGCTTTTGTTATGCTCCAACAATCCCTATACAACACGCAACTCGCTCTAAATATACTTGTATGGGTTCATGATGCCATTCTAAAGATGAAAGTTAGCAATTGCTCACACATAGCAATGAAACTCCACTTACCGGGTCATAGAGGTTCTTCAGCTGCTTCATCAACTTCACCATCGTCTCGTTCTGGCTATAACCAATGAACTCGCGCTTCGCAACGCCAAGTCCGTGCTCGGCACTGATACTTCCCTGGCGCTTCTGAATCCACTCATACACCCACGGCTCGATCGCCTTCTCCACTTCCTTGCTGTACTGTCGCACGGCAACGTTCAAGTGCAGATTGGAGTCACCCATGTGACCGTAACCAACAACAGCACGAACAGGGAAAGAGTCATCGTCACCAACCAACCCCTTCTCCGTGAGGCGGGCCTTGCAGTCCTCCACAAGCAGGTACAGATCCGACAATGGGATCGACACATCGTACTTGTAGGTGCCACCCAAGTGGCTCAGGGACTCGGTGATACCCTCACGCCAGCGCCACAGGGCCTGGAATTGGGTCTCATCCTGGGCTAGCACACCGTCGGCGACAATTCCGTCGCCCATCACGCTCTCCAAGAACGACTCCAGCTTGGCCATGTCGTGCTCGGCATTGGAACCGCTAGTCTCCACCAGACAGTAGAAAGGATACTCACCCTCAAGAGGGTGCTTGTTGCCTGTAGATTCAATGACCAATTTCTGGCTGCGACCGTCCATCAGCTCGAACGCGGAGAGAATCTCCGAGAGCTGGCCCTTGGCAGCGAGGTAAGCCTGCTGGACCTGCTCGAAGCTCTCAAGACCGAAGTAGGCCACATTAACCGCCTTGGGGCGCGGGGGACACTGAATAGAGACAGCAGTCACGAGGCCAATGGTGCCCTCGGAACCAATAAACAGCTGCTTGATATCGTAGCCAGTGTTGTTCTTGCGTAGAGTTGACAGCGCATCCACGATAGTCCCGTCCGGCAGGACTGCCTCGAGGCCGAGCACGCTACCGTGCAGACTGCCGTAGCGGAGGAGACGCAGGCCACCGGCGTTGGTGGAGACATTTCCACCGATGTGGCAGGATCCCTTGGCACCCAGGTCCAGAGGGAAGAGGTGCTCCCGTTCGGCGAGATACTGGTCGGCAGTCTCAAGGATGACACCAGCATCTGCGACCAGCACACCGGAGGCGGCATCGAAAGAGCGGATCTGATTCATGCGCGAAGTGTTGATGACGATCTCATCGAAGACTGGCACGGAGCCACCAACGAGACCAGTGTTTCCACCCTGCGGCACGACGGCCAACTTGCGCTCGTTGCAGTATTTCAGCACCTTGCTGACCTCCTGTGCATTCTGGGGCTTCAGAACAAGCCGGGTGTGGCCACGGTACTTGCGCATCCAGTCGCTGTTGAATGGTTCGATATCGTCCGTCGCGTCGGTGGTCACGCCATCGATCACGGCAGATTGGGAGCCCAAAAGCTCCTTGAAGTTTGCGACATCTTCAGCGGAGATCTCGGCGAAGTTAGGGTTGCGCTTGAGGTTGGGGTAGGCGTCGCTGGTGAACTTGATCTGGCGGGAATCGGAGGTGCGAGTGGAGCTGGCGCTGAAGGTGCGCGCAGTCAAGGGTGTGAGAGATTGAACGGTGCGAATGGCAAAACGGGGACGAGGCACTCGGGCCCGCCGCAAAGCAGCTGTAATATTCCTGGCACCAGACATGGCTGAATTACAACACAAAAGAGGAACAATTTTTAGAATGTCAAGTGGAGATGCTCCGATGCTCCGATCTGCCTCCGAGAGCTCCCAGGTCCTCGCCGATTTTGATTCGATCTCGGAGATTTTCGGCATTCTATATTCAACGCTTAGATAGTCTTTGAAAGCAGTTTATATTTTTTAGTGAGGGAGATCAAATTAATACTATAATACCGATATAGTAAATACTGACAAATATAACAAATATGATCAAAGCCATACATATACCTAGCTATATATCATATATTCCTCTCCCTTGCACCAATCGACCTTCAACTGTCCGTGTATCTTAACACCATGCATAAAACACAGAATCGAGTGCAATTGATCGAATTGATTGAATCCATATGGGTTTAGCTGCCTAGATATTGTGGGTTCACTATTATATCCACATCTCCAGAGCTGGAAGAAGTCAGTTACGTCACAGTTGGCCCCGCGTCAGAAAAAAAAGAAATCCCACCATCTTCCATCTTTAACCCATAACTACATCCAAAATGACATCTACAGTTCTTGTTACTGGAGCTAGTGGCTTCCTTGGCCGTGCTGTTTTCAACACTTTCCAGCACTCGGGCGTGTTGGTTGTTGGCCAGGGATTCTCCCGCCCTGCCCCGCCTACTATCTTGAAGGCCGACTTGGAGAAGGAGGAGGACATTCGGATGCTCTTCGATGAAGTCAAGTATGTATTTCCATTTAGATCTTTCGAGTATAGACATTGATCAGGTTTGAACTATCGTCAGGCCTCAGATTGTCATCCATTGTAAGCTAATTAGCCCACTCGCTCACCCCCCCCCCCCCCCCCCCCCCCCCCC